>NC_056751.1:598570894-598734092 GCF_019279795.1 Protopterus annectens
AGCTTTGTCTAAAATCTTTACTAGAAGATGTTAAGGCTAACCTCTTGGATGCTCCTTACAGGAGCATGTTTGGATCTCCTTTAGAAGTTGGAGAAAAACAATGCAGTGGCTTAAGCAACTTTTTCATTCCCCCTACTCCAGTGTTTGAAAAACTACAATTTTAAGCTTGATCCCTCTTTCACAAACTAAAAGACTACTCGACAGAAGTATTAAACTTAAGAAAAAGTGCCCAACAAAGCTAAGTCTGATTTGATAAGGTCGAGGATCCTTCCCAGACAAAAGGTTCTAATTTCTGACACTCTTCTTCCAAGCAATATACATACCACAGAATGCTTGAGCAGATCCAAGGAAGACCCTCATGAATTCAAATTGCCCATCAGTGGGGAACTTCAGATTATTTTTTGTCTCCATTCTTAACAGTTGATTCCAGATCTCTTTGTAAGTAAGCCTGTAGAATGGATCTCTCCTCCTTTCAATGGAAGGGGATAATTTCTTTATGCTTTTCTACTCTTTGCGGTCATTTTTAGGTACTTCTAAATCTTCAGAAAGACAACCCAAAATGCCTTTGGTCACTCCCTTTTGGCCAAGTTTGGCCAAGTTTACATTGGTTGTCTTTTGCACCTAATCAGAGGCAACCACCACATTACCCCCATAGGATGGACTTGTTCACACAACAGAAGGGATCTCTTATTCATCCAGACTTTGACCCTGAACCTCAGTTTGGATGACGGGCTCCAAATTCTTTTAAGGCATCGTTACTCAGAGTATATCTAAAGGTGAAAAGGCTAGAAAATTTACAGCAAAAAAAATCTTATTTCGAAATGACGGATGTATATGATGCAACAGAAGACTGTATGTTTTTCGTGTTGCACTGTTGCAGTCATTACATTTGGGTAATCTGATGGCAGGTTGCCCTCAGTCGGCCTGATTAACAAAGTTTTGGGTCCTGCGTCGGTTGCTGTCCCTTCTTCCACGACGTCAATTCATCAGGGGTATAAAGCATGCAGCTAACACCATTGCATCAGTCTTTCTTGCCGCACGGTGCCCGAAGCAGTTCGCAAGTGCCGGTCGGCCGACTCCTGAAATTTGTTTGAGTTTCAGAATCGAATCTTCAACTAAAAGCTAAGTACCTTGTTGGGGAAACTTTTTCATGCTCCTTACCGATGTCAGTGAAAGTTAATAATTGTATTACTTGGAAGCAAATACCTCAAGAATTTTCTTTTGTACTGTATTCCTTGCTTAGGCCCTGACCACGATGTACCTTGCTGTCTGTTTTGTGCTTTAGTCAGCGCACTATCCGATGTTGGTACACTTTTGCTTCTAAATATTTCAGTTCTTTTTTTAATTATCCAGAAATGTCAGCCATCCGACTCCCGGAATACTGAAAAAACAAAAAGGTTGAGGCCCAAAACTGCCGACAACGCTTCTAGGCCAGTTGCCAGTTCGCCGATACTCAGTGAGGCGCTTTCGCAGCCCGATACCCGCTACTTCTGATTTGTAGGCCTCTACTGAGACCCATTCGGAGTCCAATATGACGCGAGATGCTTCACCTATGGATCCCGTGGATGTCTCTACCTTGGATGGGTCCGGAGCTGCTTTGCAGGCATCAGCTTCTGAGGGTGTATTCAGGCCTACAGATTGGTATATTAAACCAACACCACCTTCAATATTAAGTCAAAATCTCTATCTGTCTCTAAAAAAACGACGCCAAGGCCACATGTTCAGGCCCCTATGCCTAAAAAACAAATTATCAAAATGGCTGAAGATTTAATTTAATCGGGGGTATTCAAACCCCCCCCCCCCCCCTTCTGAGGCCTAGGGCTGAACTTTACTATGAATCTTCTGGACATGACTTTCTGACTCTTCTAATGAACTGGATTTGTCCATACCTACTTAGGAGGACTCTGCAGAGGATTCCATTCCTTCTGCTTCTCCCCCTGAAGATTTTTCATTTGGGGAAACTATGTACCTTAAGGGAGCACTTCCACTTGGAAAGTCAGGATTTTTCTGAATCCAAAAAGAGGCTTAGGGATTTCTTTCCTCAGCATACGCTTCTGGCTATACCTCCTATACTAGACATTGTTGTGTTTTCAGAATCCAGTATGGCCCCTGATTCCTTGCCTCCGGCCCCTTGTAAGCCAGACATATACTACAGGGTTCCTGACTCCCACAAATTTTTTTCAAAAAATCCTGTTGTAGACCCTGAAACTTTCTCAGGGGCCCAAGGGCATTAAGGCTTGTACTGCTAAAAATCCTACACCTTCTGATAGAGACTCCAGGGCGCTGGATAGATGGGGTAAAAAGATTTATACTTATGCAACCTTGGCAATCGGGGCTTGAAACTGTCAATTCCATATGCTTAACATATCAACAGCATCTCATGGAATTGCTTAAACAGGAAATGTTGAATTCTGACTGTGTGGAAAATAAGGATTTACAGGATTTATTCCTTTCAGCTGAACAAGTTGGAAAATATACTTTGCAATGTGGTTTTGATTCTTTGGAGGCCTCTTGCAGGGCTGCTGTTACTGGGTCTGTGCTTAGAAGGCATGCTTGGCTTAAGGAGCAATCTCTGCCTCATCATGTTAAAGAAAAATTGTTGGATGCTCCTTTGCAGCAGGACTGTCTGGCAATAAGGCTGAAGTTCTAAAAAAGATAAAGCTAAATCTATGCGAACTGAAAGATTTCTTACAAGTACAGCTTCCAAGATTTAGTAGGCACTGGCCTACTAAGAACTGGTCCTTTCCAGTTCCTTCCAGAGCAACTCAAGGCAAACTCAGACATTTCCAAAAGCACCAGGTTTCAGTCCCAAGGGACTTTAAGAACTAAGCAATGGGTGCCTCCACTTCCAAATCTGGAAGTAAGACACCTCCCTATGGGAAATGTCTCCATTACTTCCCATTAAAATTACCAAGCACTTGACTTTTAGCTGCCCCTTGAGGGGGGGTTAACTGGCTTTTCATCAAAAAAACTGGCAACTTATAACCCAGGACAAATGGGTTTTGAATAGTGTCCCAGGGGTACAGATTTCATTTCCACACGTTGCCATCTCCAAACGGATGGCCAGACTTGCCCCCCAAATCAGTGGCAGAGGCTCAGAAACAAGTGCTTTCCCTCCTAAACATGGGGGCAATTCAAGTAGTGCCAGCAGAGGAAAAGTGACAAGGTTTCTATTCTAGACTTTTCCTGGTACCTAGAAAAGAAATATCATGGCATCCAGTTCTTGACCTGTTAACTCCAAACACATCTGGACATTCCAAAATTCAAGATGCTGACTCTCCACCAGTTTCTTCCTATGCTAGGCAAAGATACTTGGTTGGCAACTCTAGATTTCTTCCTATGCTAGGCCAAGATACTTGGGTTGGCAACTCTAGATTTAAGAGGCTTACCTGCATATTCCAGTCAGGGAGTCTTGCAAAGGATGCTTCTGTTTCAAAGCAGGCTACTTGCATTATCAGTTCTCTGCACTGCACTTTGTAAATACCCTGGGCACAGTAGATAAGCCAAAGTGCCAGGCTCCAGTAATTACATTTTGTAGGCAAAGAAATATTCAAATATATCTTTAAGTGGACAGTTGTGTAATTCAGGCAGAAAACAAGGCCGTTCTTCTAAAACATTTGGCGTTTGTAAAAAAAAAAGGTTCTAACTTGTCTAGGGTACACCATAAATGAAAAGAAATCACAACTGGTACCCTCTCAAATTACATTTCTGGGTACAAGCTTGAATACAACTACCCAGATGGCTTTCCTTACACCAGAAAAGCAACTTCATTTGGTGAGTTACTTCAAACAGGTGGCCACAAAAACCCTGCTATCTGCTAGACAAGTACTGCAAGCCTTGGGCTTCATGGCCTCCTGCATTCTTCTAATACCATATGCAAGACTGCATATGAGGAAACTTCAGTGGTACTTAAAATGTTTGAGTCAACATTGTCACAGCCTGGAAACAATGATTCTTATCATTCCTTGCCTGCAACTAGAGTTCCTGTGGTGGGCAGAGGCCTGCCACCAAAACAAGGGACTGCCATTCACACCACCCCTTGTCACCCAAACCCCAACTACAGATGTATTAGACTATGCATTGGGGGCTCATCTCGCAAGGAAGTGCATTCAGGGCAAATGGAGACCAAATCAAATGCACCTTCATATCAATCAAAAAAGAAATGCTAGCTGTGCAGAATGCACTGACTGCCTTCAAGGACTACCTTCATCCAAAACAATTAATGGTAAAGACGGACAACACCACATATGTTTGTGTTTCACTGTTAGTCATTACACTTGGGTTATCTTGCTGGCAGGCTACCCGCAGTTGGCCTGAATTCCAAAGTCCTGGTCCGGCGTTGGTTGCTGTCACCTCTTCCCTGACGTCAGTGTGCCAGGGGTATAAAAGATGCAGCAGACACCATTTTCTGCCGTCTTTCTTGCCGTGTGGTGCAAAAGCAGTTTGCCAGTGCCGGTTGGCCGACTGCTGAGATTTTCGAAATTGAATTTCAGATCCGAAGTGTTCTATAAAGCTAAGTACCCCGTTGGGGAAACTTTTTTTTCTTGCTCCAGACCGATGTTAGGAAAAGTTAATTGCATTTCTTGTGGGAAGCAAATACCCCATAAGGTTTTTCATTCTTATTGTATTCCTTGCCTAGGCCCTGACCACGACGTAGCTAGTTGTTGGTTTTGTGCTAGAGTTAACCAACGCACTATTCAGCATCTGTACGATTTTGCTTTTCATTACTTTGGCTGAAGGTTTAACTATATAATGCCGTTGGATCAACCGACCGGAATTCATAAAAAGCGCAAGGAAAAGGACAGGCATCAGAGGTACAAAATCGACGAAGAAGCCTCTTCTAGGCCAGTCGCCGGTTCTCAGTGAGGCGGTTTCGCAGCCCCTGACGCCCACTACCTCAGCCATAGGCTACCTCCGACTCCCACGTGGAGACAGGCCTCTGGATACTCAAGGTATTGTGCCTTCGGAAACTAATCCCTCAGATGGGTCCGGAGCCTTTGAGCAGGCATCTGCTTCTGAGGGTGTTTTCAGACCTACACAGCTTTATATCAAGCCATCTTCAGCATCCAAGACTGTCTAAAACAGACAAGAAAACGAGTACAGCATTCTCCAAGACAGACTTCCATGCCTAAGAAACAGATGCACAAAATGGCCGAAGACCTAATTAAGTTGATCAGGGGGTCCCATCTCCCTCCTGATGAGGCCTAGGCAAGATGCTGAATATGATTCCTCTTATCAGGTTTCCATTTCCTCTGACTCCTCTTCAGAACAGGGATACTCTATTCCTCCCTATGAGGATTCTGATGCTGAAGAATCTATTCCTTCAGCTTCTCCTCCTGAGGATTTCTCATTTGGGGGGAAACCCTGCATAATATGTGGGAGCATTTCCACTGGGAGAGCCAAGATTATTCAGATTCTAAGAAAAGGCTCAGACTTTCTTCTACTACCTCAGCACAGACCTCTTGCTATTCTACCTGTTGTAGACATTGTAGATGTATTTTCAGAGTCCGGCCTGTCTCCAGACTCTCTCTACCTCCTGCACCTGTTAAGCCAGACAGATAACTACAGGGTTCCAGATTCTCACAAATTTCTATATAAAAACCCTGCTGCTGATCCAGAAACTATTTCTCCCGGTCCCAATGGGGTTAAGGCTTCTACTGCAAAAAAAATGTTCCCTCAGATAGAGATTCTAGGGCACTGGACAGATGGGGGGGGTTTACACTTCTGCTACCTTGGCTGTAAGGGCTTTGAATTGTCAGTTTCATATGCTTAAATATCAGCAATACTTAATGTCTGTTAAAACAGAAAATGTTGACAAATTCTGAATGTTCTGAGAACAAGGAATTGCAGGATTTATTGCATGCAGCTGAACAAGTGGGAAAACATACTTTGCAATATGGTGATGATTCGCTGGAGGCCTCTTGCAGGGCTGCTGTAACAGGTTCTGTTATTAGAAGGCATGCTTGGTTAAAGGAACAGACTCTGATCATGTTAAAGCAAAATTATTGGATGTTCCATTACGCCATGATACTTTGGTATTAAGGCAGAAGAGGTGTTGAAGAAAATGGAGGATAAAGCTAAATCTATGCAGACAGTGAAGGATTTCTTCCAGGTACAGCCACCCAGATTTAGCAGGAACTGGCGTAAGAATTGGTCTTTTCCCCTGTCAGACTGGCCACAGAGGCAGATACAGATGCCCTAGAGGCAGACAGCCCCAGGACTCGTACAGGCCCAAACAGTGGAGTGCTTCTACCTCCAAAAGCGGAGAAGACAAATCACAGCCATATAGGAAACAGTCCTAATGACTTCCCTCTGCCAGTGCCAAGCACTTATCTTTTGGCAGCACCCTTAGGGTGAAAGTTAGCACTTTTTTCACAAAATTGGCACATGATCACACAGGACAAATGGGTCCAATATATAGTCTCTCGGGGCTACAGGTTCCACTTTCACACCCTTACAAAGGCAAAATGTATGCCAAACCTGCCACACAATCAATGGGCGGAGGCACAAAAACAAATTCCATCTGTCATTGACATGAGGGCCATTCAGCCAGTGCTACAACAAGAACAGGGACAAGGATTTTACTCAAGACTTTTCTTAATAGCAAGAAAGGGCAAAGCATGGAGACCAATTCTGGACCTGTCTATTCTAAATACTTTTCTGGACGTTTCAAAATGGCTCTACACCAGCTTCTGCCCATGCTGGGCAAGAAGGCTTGGCTTGTAACTTTGGACCTCAGAGGCATACCTGCATGTGCCAATCAGTCTTGCAGAAGATACCTCAGATTCATAGCTGGCTCAATGCACTACCAATTCTCTGCACTGCTCTTTGGCTTATCTACTGCGCCCAGGGTCTTCACAAAATACCTGGCACCAGTAATTGCATTTTGCAGACAGAGGAATTCAAATATATCCCTACTTGGACGACTGCCTTATTCAAGCAGAGACCAAAGACATTCTACTAAAGCATCTGGCGTTTGTTAAGAGTACTAATTTGCCTAGGGTACACAGTAAACGAATAGAAATCAAAGCTAGTACCCTCTCAAGAGATATTCCTGGGTGCAGGCTTAAATACAACTGCCCAGATAGCTTGTCTCACGCCAGACAAAGGCAACTGACTTCTTACTTCAAAAGCATGGCAACAAAGACCCAGTTATCTGCAAGAAAAATTCTGCAGGCTCTGGGCCACGTGGCCTCCTGCATTCTGCTAATTCCATATGCAAGACTGCATATGAGGAAACTACAATGCTATCTAATAAGTGTTTGGACTCAACATTGCCACAGCCTGGAATCATTAATTTCACTCGTTCCCTACCTACAACAGGAGTTTCGATGGTGGGCACAGGCCTGTCACCACAACAAGGGACAGCCATTCACTTTACCCACAGGCAGGCAAACACAGATGTCAAATTATGCTTGGGGGGCCCACATGACAGGAAAATGTATTCAGGGCACATGGCCCCCAAACCAAAGGCATCTTCACATCAAAAAGAGATGCTAGCTGTACAAAGTGCCCTGACAGTCTTCAAGGACCTACTTCATGCAGAACAGCTGATAAAGACTGACAACACCACAGTTATGTGGTACATAAACAAGCAGGGGGGCACACATTCCTACCCCCTCTGCAGACAGGCCATGATTTTGTGGAACACAGCATTGACCTACCAAGTACACCTGCAAGCAATTCCTGCCAGGAAAAAACAAATGCTCTGGCAGACTAAGTAGAAACCTCATGGATCCTCACGAGTGGAAACTAGATCCACCAATCTTCAGTATAAGGAAATGGGGATTCCCAGACGTAGATCTTTTTGCCTCCCCTCACAACTGCCAACTTCAGAGATTCTGCACAAGGACTTATCACAAACAAGCATGGAAAGTGGATGCCTTGTCATTCAGCTGGAACAACCTTACAGTATATGCATTTCCTCCACTGCCTCTCCTCCCCAAGGTACTCCTGAAGGTCAGACGAGAAGCCAGAAATGATACTAATTGCCCTAGATTGGCCATGCCAACAGTGGTACCCAATCCTAAGGAGCTTGTCCCAAGGCCCAGCCTGGACATTGCCTCATTCCTCGTTTACTGACCCAACAACAATCAGATCCTGCACAGCCAGCTCAGAACCCTAAGTCTAACTGCATGGCGGATAGTGTAACCATTCAGAATACACCTCTCTAAAGCAGTTATGGATGTTATTTTGGAGGCCCAGCACCAGAAAATCTTATGCAGAAAAATGGAAGAGATTCTGTGCTTGGAACCAGGCACAAGGAATTGACACGCTTGTCCCAAATATACCTCAGATTTTACAATATCTGAGATGCTGGACAAAGGTCTATCTTTCTGATGAAGAGCCATCCATGCCGCTGCTATTTCAGCTCATTACAATGCAGACCCACCTATTGTTTCACATCCATTGCTTAGGCAGTTCCTCAGGGGGGGCCAAAAATACAAGACCTCCACCAATACCTGCATCGGACCTCTCAATTTTGTCTTAGAAAAACTCACACAGCCTACTTTTGAGCCGGCCAATACAGCTGAGATAAAATTCATATCCTGGAAAACAGCTCTGCTCCTAGCAATAACTTCAGCAAGAAGAGTCTCGGTTACAGGCATTAATGGCTGTGGAACCTTTTATTGTCTTCTATCCGATCAGGGTTTCTCTTAGGACAAACCCAACATTTATGCCTAAGGTGGTGTCCAGTGTGCCTCTTAACCAAACCATTAGTTTGCCTACTATTTTCCCATACCAGAGAATAAAGGGGAGAGACTTCTGCATTCTTTGGACATACACAGACCGCTACGCTTCTACTTGGACAAAACTAAAGCTTTCAGAAAGACTGAGCAACTTTTAGTGGCATATGCTGCAGGATCACAAGGAAAGGCCATCTCAAAGCAGACTATATCAAAATGGATAGGACACTACATTCGTTTCTGCTATTCACAGCATGGCAAGTCAGTGCCTAAGGGCATTGGACCACATTCTACCAGGGCAGCAGCCACCTCAGCAGCCTTCCTCAGAGGAGTACCAACCAAGGATATTTTGGAGGCTGCAACTTGGACTTCAGTGCACACTTTTACTAAGCACTACCACTTACCTCTTTACTCTAAATCCAGAGCAGGCTTTGCCACTGCAGTTCTGCAGGACCTTATAGCCACTCCTAATTATATTTAGACAGCCACCCAACCTCAGCTTTGGGATTCAACCCAAGTGTAATGACTGCAACAGTGAAAACACTATGAGCATAGTACAGTTGTTGTACCTACCATAAATGTAGATGTTTGAGTGTATTCGCTGTTGCAGTCCAGGTTACCCACAGACCATCCCCCTTTCTTTGCTGGGACTCCTCTGTACTTCTCTACCCTATATAACCTATGTGGTGCATTTGCTTGTAGATGAAGGTACTGTTCCCTATATAACCTATGTGGTGCATTTGCTTGTAGATGAAGGTACTGTTTTTTTTAGTGCATGCTTTTATTAGCAATGTTTTATAGCCTACCAAACTTTTGGGGGCACCTGACATCTGGGGCAAGAAAAACTGAAGAAAATAGTCTGCTGTATCTTTTATACCCCTGGCGCACTGACTGGGAAGAGACGACAGCAACCGACGCCGGACCAGGACTTTGGAATTCAGGCCGACTGCGGGTAGCCTGCCAGCAGGATAACCCAAGTGTAATGACTGCAACAGTGAATACACTCTAACATCTACATTTATGGTAGTTACACAACTGTACTTTGTGGTGCATAAACCAGCAGGGGGGGTACACATTCCTACCCCCTCTGCAGACTAGCTTTGGCATTGTGGAATATGGCCTTGAGCTATCAAATGCAACTACAAGCTCAATTCCTGCCAGGGAAGCTGAAAATTTTGGCAGACGAACTAAGCAGAAATCTCATGGACCCACATGAATGGAAACTAACCACAGATTTTCAACATGTTGACATGCAAATGGGGGAGACCAGACATGGATCTTTTTGCCTCACCCCAGAACTACCAGTTGGACAAATTTTGCACAGGAATTCCTCACAAAAAAGCCTGGAAAGTGGGTGCTCTGTCCTTCAGCTGGGAAAACCTATGCCTTTCCCCCTCTGCATCTGCTCTCCAAAGTTCTAAGTCAAACAGGACAAACCAAAAATGATTTTGCTCCAGACTGTCCTTGCCAACACTGATACCCAGTCCTACGCAGTCTGTCACAAATTTCTCCATGGCTCCTGCCTCAGACACCTTCCTTACTGTCTCAGAACAACCAAGTTCTGCACCCTCCGCTCCAAACATTGAATCTTGCAGCTTGGCTAATCACTTAAATTTCCCCTTAGCATCCCTCAGCAAACCTGTGATGTCATTTTTGAGGTGAGAAAACCTAGTACTAGAAAATCTTATGCTGACAAATGGAAAAGATTCTGTGCCTGTAATCAATCTCAAGGGATAAGCACTACAGTGCCCAGTTTACCTCCGATTTTGCAATACTTAACTGAGATGCTTTGCAAGGGCCTGTGTTTTTCTTCCATAAAAATCCATGCTTCAGCCATTTCTGCTCATTACAACACAGAACCCCCCCCCCCCTTTTCTCTCATCCTCTGCTAAAGCAGCATCTCGGAGGGGCCAAAAACTTGAGGCCACCCAGGAGAGCTCCAACCCCTGCCTGGGACATTAACTTTGTATTTGAGAAACTCACTCTCCCTCCTTTAGAGCCAGCTGCTACTGCAGACTTAAAATTTCTTTCCTGGAAAACAGCCTTCTTTTTAGCAATCACTTCGGCTAGAAGTATTTCTGTATTTACAGGCCCTTGTGGCAGTTGAGCCTTTAATCATCTTTCATGTGGACAGAGTGTCACTCAGGATCAACCCATCCTTCATGCCCAAGGTGGTATCCAGTGTGGCTCTTAGTCCATTCATTTACCAGCTTTTTTCCCTAATCCACAGAACAAGGGACGCGGATTCTGCATGCATTGGATGTACACAGACAAACTTAGATTTCACTTGGACAGGACAATCTCAGAAGAAAATCTGAACTGCTGGTGGCATTTGCTGCAGGGGCAGAGGGAAAGGCTATTTCAGATCAAACCATTTCCAAATGGATAAGCCATTGTATTAATTTTTGCTGTAAGCACCATGGAAAACCGAAGCCCTCAGGGGATCAGATCCCATGCCACTAGGGCTGCATCTACTTATACAGCCTTTCTCAGAGGTGTTCCTACCAGGGATATTCTAGAAGCTGCTACCTGGAGTTCGGTTCATACTTTCACCAAGCATCATCATTTGCCAATTTTCTCTAAATCCAGAGCTGGCTTTTCCACTGCTGTTTTGCAGGGCCTTATAGCTGGTCCTATTGCTGTATAAATCCATCCTCCCAACCATAGGTTTGGGAATCTACCCAAATGTAATGACTGCAGCAGTGAAACACTAAGAACATAGTGCAGTTGTGTACTCTTACTTTAAATGTAGATGTGTGTATTCACTGTTGCAGTCCTGGTTACCCTCCCTCCAGCCCCCTGTTTTTTCTTACTATGCCTCTACTTTCTTTTACTACCCTTAAAAGCCTTTTTGGTGTATTTGCTTTTGTTAGGAGGTATATTTTTGTTTTAAATTTATATATATTTTGCTCCCCATTGGGGGGCACATGACATCTGGGGCAAGAAAAACTGATGTAATGGCGTTTGCTGCATGTTT
The DNA here is from genome assembly GCF_019279795.1 of Protopterus annectens. Classification (NCBI taxonomy): domain Eukaryota; kingdom Metazoa; phylum Chordata; order Ceratodontiformes; family Protopteridae; genus Protopterus; species Protopterus annectens. The sequence continues at coordinate 598,582,559 of NC_056751.1, forward strand.
TATACCCCTCACGACCTGACGTCATGGAAGAAGGGACAGCAACCGACGCAGGACCTAAGACTTTGTTAATCAGGCCGACTGAGGGCAACCTGCCAGCAGATTACCCAAATGTAATTACTGCAACAGTGACTACACTCTAACATCTACATTTATGGTAAGTGTACACAACTGTACTATCCTTGTCAAGCAGCCATACTTTTCATCCTTAAATTTATTTGTGATGCTGTATCTCTTGGCATATGTACCTCCATCGAGGTGCACCTGACAACCATTTTAGCCTGCCTACCAATTGATCCTCTTACTTCACATTTTGATCTCGGTTACTAAAAGGGGTCTTCGATTTTTAGGCCACCTAGAAAAAACTGTTCCTCCTCGTTGTAACCTGAATAATATTCTTGGAAAATAACCCTGAAAATTTGCTATGCCATTCTATCCACCTCACCAAATACACAAAATAACGAGAAAATGATTCTTTATTAACTGGATATATGCAGACAAAGATTATTTGATGAGACTAAAAACGTTTAGAAAGTCTGATCAGCTGTGTATTTCTTTTATAGGAAAAAAACAGATCTTCCAGTGTCAACATACCGTATCTAGATAATTTCCCTTACCATTTCTTATTCTTTACATATCATATCTCTCCAAAGTCGCATTAAAACATGTTCCACTAGAACTATAGCTTCCTGTGGTGCTTTTTAAGTGTCTTGATTCCAAATGTGACTTGTATCTACCTGGTCTTTCATTCATACCTTTACCAAACGCTAAAAAAATAGATGCTTTTTCAAGAGCTAGAGCAAGGCTTGCAAGAACTTTTCTTCGTGGGTAACTAGACTCTAGGTATGTTTCATGATTGTCTAGGAATCCTTAATCAGCTAGTAATACTGCAACAGTGATCTAATGTTGAGCCACCGTGCAGTTGTATAAGAGCTTACCAAAGCATTAGATGTTAGAATTGATTGCTCTTGCATTATATGCACTCTTATCCCCTTTACTCCTAACTAAAGCTTCTGTTATCAAGGCCAAGGAGGAATTCCTTTTTCCTTTCAGTTCCCCTTTTTTGTTTTCCTGGTATGGCCACTTAAAGCAGTAGACTCATTCCCCCTATTTTTTTTTTTTTTTGTTTGGCAAGAACAAGTATCCCTACCAGCAAATAGTCTTTTGGATAGGTATTGGGTCCACATATGGCATGAGAGGTAGGAGCACTTAAGCTTTGGTAGTCTGGCCAGATGTACAGTAATCCTTAGCATTCATCCCTGATGGGATCAATCTGAACATCTGCTTTTATGTAAACTTCTTATGGAGTTTTATTTTATCCACAAGCTTCTACATGTCTGTCTTCCTTTGGTTCTGCTGCAAGTTCTAGGGCATATTCTGTTTAGAGCTGCTGCTAGTTCTATGGCATCTGCTTATCTTTGCCCTGGTAGATCCCAGGATTTAGGGCCCATTGTTAAGTAGCTGACTCAACCTGTTGAAGAGGCTGCTGTCTTGCTCCTTGTGGCAATACTTACTCTTTCTGTCTTTACCCTTAGTGGGTAGCATACCTCTCAACTGTCCATATTTTTGCCTTACATTTTTGGTATGTTCATAAAATTAGTGGTTTTCTGGAAAAATCGTTTAGGACTGACTTCACTAAATAATGAGATATTTGATTCAGACATCCGCTTCAGAAAATGCATGCCAATGCACAACCTACCATTCTAACAACTTCCTAAGTTTTATAAGAGGAATATTTAAAATATGTAGGTATATTTGGGGCTTTGTCCCCTCATTTTTGCCTTTGCCCAAATTTCTTGAGTTGAGGTTAGGCAGAATGGTGGTGGATCTTTCTACGATTGTGGTATCAGGCTTCTCATCTGGCTGTCTTGTTGGCCTTTAGCCTAAGGATACGGACAATTGATTCTAGTCTTTCCCTGTCTGGTAGCTCCACCTTCACTGCGTCCCCCAGACTCTACGATTGTATTTTTCCTTCCTCTTTGGAGGGGGATTTCTTACATGAGTCAAGTAGTGATCTGGGAGACTCCCCAATAGTGCTTGAGATGAATTTTGGTAATTTGTTGCCTGGAGATTAAGGGTGCCTCTTTCCCTTGGGAGGAAGGTATTCTGCATTCCTCCACTGCTGTGTTCCACCCTTTGTCCTTGGCTGTGGTGCAAGTCTGTTCCTCCTTAATATTAGCTGCAGGCAGTGCTTTCTTAATCTGCGTTTGGCAGCTTCTGTCACTGCTTGCCTGGTGAACCCACAAGACTTTTTTTTTCATAGTTGTCTACCTATTTGCAGCCGCAGAGTTTAGCATTCAGGCTAGGTCTTCCTCAGTAGTCCGTCTTGCAGCTTTTCTGTTTGCTAGCTTTACTGCTTGATATTTAGTTCAATAAAGACCAATAGAAAAAAGATCTTCACAGTCTGTTAATTTCTAATGTAGCAAACACATGTAAAGTGAGGACTATCCTCAGATTACCCATATACCCTTGCGTAGGTGGTCCCTCTAGTCAGCCCTAGTGACTGTGTTTTCTTTTAAATTGAACAAGTCTGTTGGCTGTATATTGCATATTAAAAATTGGGTAGGGTTGCCAAATATTTATTTTCCTTGAGTTGCTGGTTAAAAGGCATGGATTGGTGGAAGTAGGGAATGGGCAAACCTGCGTGGCCTTTGTGACATCCCAGTATAAATCAATGTATGCCTGTTTTGAGCAGAAGAAATTCTTAACAATTTTGATTGGTGGAGAGTATAGGCTCAAACTTAGGATAAATGCCGTCCTGTTCTCATGTTGCCATATTCATAAGTGAGGAGGTTGCCTACAGCACTGGACCTCAAGCCAGTATACCAAAGTCTTAGGAGCATGGGTACATGCTACATTGCTTGTCAGTGCCGTAAACTGACGTCTGCTATTAGTGACATCTACACGTACCCCCTTCAGAACTTTCCTGCCACAGTGATCTATGGACCTCTGATCGCCAGCTCCAGGAATTCAGTTTGTTTCGGCTGTCCGTTACAGGTAAGTAACCCTTTGTTTTTTTTTTTTCACCATCATTTGCATTTCAAACATACATGTCAGCTAGGAAGGAGAAGTGTGCTTGTGAAAAACTAATTCCACAGTACAACATGCATGGTAAGTGCTTATTCGGATGTTCATCGTGCATACAGCTGCAGTAATCACAGATGGGTTTTCTGCAGTCAGGCGGGTCCTCTGTCGGCCGAATTCCAAAGTCTTGGTCCGTCGTCGGGTGTCACTTTCTTTCCTGACGTTAGTGCGGCAGGGGTATACAAGACACAGCCGACGCCATATTCTTCAGTCTTTTTTTTTTTTGCCGCGCGGTGCCCTAAGCAGAAGCAGTTGGCAGGTGCCGGTCGGCCAGCTCCTGAAATTACGAATAATTGGAAACCACGAGGCCCTCTGTCTCAGACACCACGCCAAAACTGGCTACACGTGGTCCGGTTTTCAGCGAGGCGCCTATGCAGCCCCTGACTACCTACGACACTTCTTTGGCGGTGTCTTCTGTAACCGAGACCGCAGGTTCCTCGGCCCATACCCAGACTACAACCACCGAAGCCACTGTGAGTGAGCCTCCTAATGTGGATAGGTCCACTTCCACCCATGGTGTGTCTAGACCCTCATCTTCCTTCTCCATTAAGGCCTTTAAGTCCAAATCAGCCATGCATCCCAAGAGGCCTGTAGCACAAGGTCCATCTCCAGGACCCATGCCTAAAAAGCAGATGCTAAAAATGGCTGAGGATTTAATTACTCTTATCAGGGGATGTCCTTCAAGGATGCATCTGCAGTCATCACATATGGGTTGTCCTGCCTCAGGCAGCCCTTCGGTCGGCCGGATTCCAAAGTCTGGGTCTGCCTCGGCTGATGTCGCACTTTCCCCGACGTCAGAGCGTCTGGGGTATAAAAGCATCAGCCGACGCCATCTTCCCCAGTCTTTCTTGCCGCGTGGTGCCCGAAGCAGAAGCAGTTCGCAAGTGTCGGTCGGCCAGCTCCTGTGATTCGGCTACCGAAGACTTCGAAAAAGCTAAGTACCCCGTTGGGGACTCTTTCTTGCCTCAGCCGATGTCCGATGAAGTTAATTGTTTAACTTGTGGGAAACAAATACCTCATAAGGATTACCCTTCTTACTGCCTCCCTTGCCTAGGCCCAGACCACGACGTCTCGGCCTGTTCAGCCTGTGCTTCCTTCAACAGACGAACTCTTCAACATCGGTCGGAGTTTGTAGAGGAATTCTTTGGGGCTAGTTTTGCTTACAAGATGCCGTCTGAGACTCGGACTTCGCATTTAGTTAAACAGAAGGACAAGGATAGACACACGTGGGCCGCGGTTTTGGCTGAAACCACGGTCAGGCCTACCGCGAGTGTCTCTGCTGAAAGAGTCCTTGGTACTTCCTATTACCGAAACCGCACAACCGACTACCTCTGCCCTGGAGGTCCCAGCCGAGTCTGTTATTGAATTACCTACTGAAACCGGTGTCCAGGAACCTTCCGACACCATTCCTTTAGACAAGTCTACTCCTGCACGTGGTGCAGCCAGAACCCCTGCATCCATGTCCATTGAGGCTTTTTCTAGGGCTAAAGCTGCTAAACTTACTAAAGCTTTGCCTCCCAAGGTGTCCTCTGAGACCTTCTACTGGCTCACAGATTCTTAGCTTAGCAGAGGATCTTATCTCATTAATTAGAGGTTCTCAACCTCATCCTCCAGACAAAAGGCCCAGGGTTGAGCCCTCTGACCACCACTCCTGAGATGAGTCCACTGATGGCTCTGCTCTGTCAGACCCCCAGGAGGAGGCTTATTCGGCCTACGAGGATTCTGATGCTGAAGAATCTATTCCCTCTGTCTCCCCTCCTGAAGAGTTTTCCTTTGGAGAGACACTACACTCTGAGAGAACATTTTCAATGGCAGAGTCAGGAATTCTCTGATTCTAGAGAGAGATTAAGGACCTTTTTACATTTACCTCAGCATAGGCCTTTAGTTATACCTCCTGTTTTGAATGTTATTGATGTGTACTCTGATGCTAGTACAGCCCCTGACTCTCTCCCGGCACCTGCCAAACCTGATAGGTACTACAGGGTCCCAGATTCACATCTACACCTGTACAAGGCCCACTCTGCTGATCCAGAAACTATTTCCCAGGGCCCAAAGGGGGTTGCAGCTGCCACTGCTAAAAACCCTCTACCCTCTGAAAGGGAGTCCAGAGCTTTCGATAGATGGGGTAAGAACGTGTATACTTCTGCAACTCTTTCCATGAGGGCATTAAATTGTCAATTTCATATGATACAGTACCCAAGAGTATTTTAGATGAATTGCGCAAGAAACTGTCCTCTTCTGAACCCCTTGATCGCAAATCCCTTCAGGATCTGGTGCACAACCCCCAGCAGGTTAGTAACCATTTCTTGCAGTGTGGTTATGATGCATTGGAAGCTTCATGTAGGTCAGCTATGACGAGTGCAGTTATACGTAGGCATGCCTGGCTGAAGGAACAATCTTTACCAGACCATGTTAAAGCTAAGCTTTTGGATGCTCCTATGGAAAAGCAAAAATTATTTGGTTCCACGGCTCAAGAGGTCTTAAATTTGAAGAAAAGGCAAAATCTGTGCAAACAGTCAAAGACTTTCTGCAAGTCCAACCACTGAGATTCAGCAGAAATTGGCCTACTAAGAATTGGTCCTTTCTGGACTCGGACAGATCTCAGAGAGGCAGGAATAGGCGTGCCATAGGTAGAGGGCAAGCTAGAGGCTCCTACAGAGGCAGTCAGTGGCAGCCTCCCAACCAGAGAGGTAGTGCAGGAACCACAACTGCTACACCAGGACAGACTCGATGACTTTATTTTGACTCTGCCGACCAGGGCTCAATTAGAAGCACCTTTGGGCGGAAAGCTTTCTTTATTCTCAAAAAATTGGCACAGCATTACAAGGGACACATGGACACTGGAGATAATAGACAAAGGATACAGGTTCCATTTCCACACATTGCCAAAAAGAAAAGGAATGCCAGACCTGCCACCAAATCAGAGGGCAGAGGCTTTGAAGCAAATTACCAAATTAATACAAATGAAAGCCATAGAAAAGGTACCTCTTTCAGAACAAGGCCAAGGATTTTACTCCAGATTATTCCTTGTTCCAAGAAAAGAAAATCAATGGAGACCTATTCTCGATTTGTCCGCACTGAATACTTACCTCATTGTGCCAAAATTCAAAATGCTGACTCTACAGCAACTCCTTCCCATGCTGGGCAAGGGGTCTTGGCTGGTGACTCTAGACCTCAAGGAGGCATACCTGTATGTCCCTATTCGACAAAGTTGCAGAAGACACCTCAGATTTCTTGCAGGGTCAGAGCATTATCAATTCTCAGCATTGCCCTTTGGCTTATCTCCTGCGCCCAGAGTATTCACGAAATGCCTGGCATCAGTAATTGCACAGTGCAGACTTCTGGGGATTCATATCTACCCATATCTGGACGACTGCCTTATACAAGCGGACAACAAGCAAATTTTGTTAAAGGACTTGGACTATGCCATCCACCTACTTACAGGCCTTGGGATATACAGTCAACATCCAAAAATCAAGACTTGTTCCATCCCAAAGAATAACCTTTCTGGGTGCGGATTTAGACAACCACCCAAATGGCCTTTCTCACAGAAGAAAAGCAAAAACTACCGGATTACTTCAAGAATCTGACAAGACAAACTCAGCTGACTGCAAGGAAAATCCTGCAGGCCCTGGGTTACATGGCATCTTGCATTCTTCTGATTCCACAAGCAAGGCTGCATATGAGAAAATTACAATGGTACCTAAGGAGTGTATGGATTCAGCACAGTCACAGCTTAGAAACTTTGATCCCACTCATTCCATGCCTTCAAAAGGAATTTCTGTGGTGGGCTCAAGCCTGCCAGTTGAACAGCGGGTTGCCCTTCAGCAAACCAAGAGCCAACCAAACTATCACCACGGACGCTTCAGACCAAGGTTGGGGAGCACACATGGAGGGCAGATGTATCCAAGGGCTATGGTCACAAAGAGAGCTGCGCATGCACATAAACCAAAAGAAAATGCTGGCAGTGATGCACGCAATCGAGGCCTTCAAACCTTTCCTTCATCAAGGCCACCTGCTCATAAGGACAGACAACACCACTGTTATGTGGTACATAAACAAGCAAGGACGCACCCATTCCTACCCTCTATGCAGACTGGCAATGAATCTGTGAACTTTCCTTGAAACTCAATATACAGCTGCAGTCCCAGTTCGTGCCAGGGAAAGACAATATACTGGCAGACAGCTTAAGCAGAACTACCATGGATGCACACGAATGGATGCTGCACCCAGACATCATCTTACTCGTAACACAATCATGGGGAAGGCCGGAAATAGATCTGTTCGCTTCCCCCCACAATCAACTGAAGACATTTTGCTCAAGGACATACCACCCGCAAGCATGGAAAGTGGACGCGCTCTTTCAGCTGGAAAGCTCTAACAGTCTATGCTTTCCCACCTCTCCCATTAATGACCAAGGTTTTACTGAAGATCAGGGCAGAGCAGCCCAGAGTGATTCTGATAGCTCCAAACTGGCCAAGGCAGCACTGGTACCCACTGTTAAAGAGCATGTCACAGACGAAACAGTGGCCTCTCCCCCTATGGCCACTTCTACTGACGCAGCACAATTTCAAGACCCTGCATTCCAACCTGAAAACCTTGCAGCTAACTGCCTGGAGAATACCATGACTCCTCAGGATAACCTATCCCAGAGAGTGAAGGATATTATTATGGAAGCTCGCCGGCCTTCCACAAGGAAGGCATATTCAGCAAAATGGAAAAGATTTCACACTTGGAACACAACAAAAGGCCTAGATGTGACAGTGATGAACATGGCACATATACTGGAATATTTGGCAGAATTGTTCCACAATGGCCTGTCTTACTCTTCCATTAAGATACATGCCTCAGCAATTTCAGCAGAATACAATGTTAATCCACCTGTCTTCTCGCATCCTCTCCTAAGACAGTTTCTAAGAGGAATCAAAAACATCAATCCTCCAAGGAAACCACCTCTACCTACTTGGGACCTTCACTTTGTGTTGGAAAAACTAACACTTCCTCCCTTTGAACCAGCAGCATCGGCGGATCTACAGTTTCTGTCTTGGAAAACTGCATTCCTTTCTGGCCATAACCTCAGCAAGAAGAGTATCTGAGTTACAAGCTTTAATGGCAGTGCAGCCATTTCTTACCTTTCATCAAGACAGAGTTTCTTTGAGAACCAATCCTACATTTATGCCAAAGGTGGTATCCAGGGTATCCTTGAACTAAGCAATTCACTTGCCTACATTCTTCCCAAAACCACAAAATAAAGGGGAGAAACTTCTGCACACCCTGGACATACACAGACAATTGTGCTACTACTTGGACAGAACTAAGTTACAGAAAGACTAACCAGTTTGTAGCATATGCTGCTGGGGCACAAGGAAAAGCAATTTCCAAACAGACAATTTCAAAATGGATAGGAAATTGCATTTGTTTTTGTTACTCCTTTCATGGAAAAACTGTGCCAGCAAACATTAGACCTCATTCCACGAGAGCCACAGCCACCACCACAGCCTTCCTAAGAGGGGTGGCTACCAAGGACATTTTAGAAGCTGCTACATGGAGCTCTATGCATACATTTGCCAAGCATTACAATTTACCTTTATACTCCAGATCTAGAGCAGGCTTTGCTACGGCAGTCCTGCAGGGTATATTAACTACACCATCCTTTACTTCCTCCACCCCCAGATTGGCTATGGTATTCTACCCATATGTGATGACTGCAGATGCATCCTTGAAGGACATAGTACAGTTTTGTACCTACCATAAATGTAGATGTCCGATAGGTATGCATCTGCAGTCAGGTTTACCCTCCCTCCTTCCCCTCTGGTATTCCTAGGGTGCTTACCCCTCTATTAGCTAGCTGGGGGATCTATTATGGTGTATTTGTGTGTGTGTATGTATATATGTATATATATATATATATATGTATATATATATATATATATATATATATATATATATATATATCTATATATATATATCTATAGCAAATGTTTGGAATTTTATTGCATTTCTCCAAATTTAGCCTTCCTAGAGGGCACCTGGCATCTGGGGCAAGAAAAACTGAGGAAGATGGCGTTGGCTGATGCTTTTATACCCCAGACGCTCTGACGTTGGGGAAAGTGCGACATCAGCCGAGGCCAGACCCAGACTTTGGAATCCGGCCGACCGAAGGGCTGCCTGAGGCAGGACAAACACATATGTGATGACTGCAGATGCATACCTATCTGACATCTACATTTATGGTAGGTACAAAACTGTACTTTCACTGCCCAAAACCAAATTAGTGTAATTATATATTTTGAAATTATCTAAACAGAATTTATATGGAATTCATGAGGTGTAGAATAAGTGGAATGTTTAACTGTTATGTGCATAATGTTTAAGTTCAGTACTTTAGCACGTAATTATGTATTAGAATTTATATATATATAATTATGTATTAGAATTTATATACATATGTATTAGATTGATGGTGAGCATATTGTAAAAAAAAAATTTCTTTATTCACTATAGTACATGCTCATCTCTAAGTTGAGAGAGTTTTTTAAATTAATTTGGCTCCAAAAATGCAGGTATTTATTCATTAATGAATGAATTATATGTATTCTGATGAAGTCCACATTATTGTGGATGAAAGCGCTAAGTCTGTGTTGTGCAGTAAAGGATTGAATTTTATGCCCGTTAGTGCTACTTGGCTTTGGTGGATTCTATTATCACTTGGCGTGTTTGCTGTATTTTTGACTTTTTAGGTTGATAGAACTTTAATCATTTACTACCTTTTTCTTTTCCTACTTTCCCTATGGCGAAAAAAAAACCTTGCTGAACTATTTTCCTGTAGTATTGTGTGAGAGATTTGGCAGAAAGACAACTCCTACTGGATTTAAGCATTGTCAGAAATGTGGCCACAAAGTACCCTTTTCTAACGCGCGTTTACTCTTTGGGCCCTTTTTCATCTTCAGGAGGACTGCTTAATTTGTGCTTTGTCATAGAGCTCTTGAGTGGAAAAATAAGCTTATTTTGAAAGGGCTGCTTCCTCCTTCCATTGGCGAAGCATTATCTGCAGCCAAATCTGATAAATCCGGCTTTTCTAGCCCTTTGTCTTCCAAAGTTTCTTAGAAGTCAAAGAAAAGACCATCGTTGCGGAGATCTCCATCGGCTCCAACTCAAACAAATGCTGTGCTCCAATGTTTCCTTTGGAATCAACAATGAAAAAGGCACATCCTTCAGTCCCAACCGTTTCCTCTGAACCGACAAGTACTACGACATTGCTGTCAGAACTGTCTGTCTTTTCAGGGCCTAAGGCTATCGACGAAAGACAGTTTGGTGCCAACATCCTCGTATCAAACACACTAGTTACAGGATTTGACAAATTACACTTCCAAGAACTACTTCTTCTCCAGTCACTTGATTCCTTACTGGATAAACTCCCATACACCTTTTTAGAGAGACCTTCTGCGTCTGCCCGTTCCTCGAAGTCTAACTTAAGATAATGTGGCGAGACTGGTGAGAGACTTTCCCTGGGTGCAAGTACTGACAGGATCCACCTCTGTTCCTTCCCAGATGGGTCAAGGATTCTGTTCTTCTGTTACTTCACCTTTACTTCCTCCAATTTCACTTGAAAGTTTAGTCCAGTTCCATGCATCCAGGTGCCAGATCTGAAGATGTCTCTATCTTTGGAACTTGCTCTGAGCTCTTTGGCTCAATTATAGCCAGAGACCTCTTGGGCTGCATCTCTTGCCTGTTCTGAGGGGCTGGAGTCAACTCCGATGTTGGAGCCTCCTCTGCACCTCAGAGCTTCATCACAGATAAGTTTGGCTTCTGCATTTAGAGGGATCTCCTCGAAGTGGGAAGTGATCTATGTTCCCAGACATGCTTTTTCGGATCCAGGATCCCTCCCTTCTGTAGGTGTCTGCTTTCAATGATATGGAGAAAGGTGTGACTGCTGCAGTCAGCTCCTTTCTACTCTGAACATACTTCCCTTTCAAACTTTTAAGTCTCAGCCAGCCCCTCTACAAGGACACCGAATGTCTAAAGCTCAGGTATGTCCTCTTCTGGAGCCTCTTCAGATAATCCCACTGAGGAGGTCCCTAAAGTGTGCAAGAGGAAGCACTTGGATTCCCTGTAGGAATCTCCCTGTAGGAATCTATCACGGAAGATGACTTTGAGGGCGAAGAATCCCCAAGATCACCTCCTGGTGAGGGCGAAGAATCCCCAAGATCACCTCCTGGTGATGTCTCCTTTGGGGACATCCCGGAAATTTTGAAACAGAGAGGTAATTGGAAGTCCAGCAGTCCTTCATCTGAGGAGTCTGTGTACCTGCAGGATTTTGATACTCTCCCATCTACCTCCTGAGTAAGTCAACCTGCTGAGCTTATTGAGTTTATCTCTGTGGGTGTGGAAGGCTCCTCACACCATTGAACCCATTCCCTGGAGACCTGATGAAATCATGACTGCCCCAGAAGAGAGTTTTGGTCCAAAAGGTTTGCCTGCTGATGCATTGGTTGTAGTGGCATCAACCAAAAGAGAACTAGCTGAGGAGAGTCCCTCTATCCTTTCACCCAACAAAGGAGTCTCTGGTGATGGATAAGTTTGGGAAACTCCTTTATGCTTCGACCGTTGCAGTCCTTGAATTTCTTGGCACACTTCACCAGACTGCAAGGGAATCTAAGTAGTTTTTTGGTACCCTTTCAGGATCCATATCTGAGGAGGATCAAGAATCTCTGGCCTCCCAGTTTGCTGCCCTTCAAGTCCATACCCAACTCGTCCATGAGGCTAGTTTCTCATACAGCTGAAGGAACGACAAGAGCAGCAGGTTCAAGCGTTGCCATTGAGAACTCATGGATGGACTTGTGGGTTTGCAGAGCTCTTCAAGTCTTCATTCGTCAATGCTCCCTTTGATGGCATGTCTTTGTTTGGCCCTAAAGTTAAGAAATACTTTGTCCAGCTGTGAAAAGGATGGAAAGACCCTTACTGACGTGGGCATGCATTTTTACACCAACGATCCTTTTCAAGGAATCCATGGAGTTCTGGGAAAATGTGGTTCAAAAAGTCAAGAGTGTCTTCAAGATGCACATGGAAGTGGTTCTCCCGGGGGGGGGACTTCACTGGTATATGACACTGTAGAGGAGGCCCATAAAACCAAGGGTTCAAAAGATTCTTTCTTTGGCAAACCCTTTCAGTGCTACTGAGAGGAGGCCCAATTTTCTTCCTCTTGAGGCAGTTAGGGGGGGTGTAGTCTGTCCCTGCACCAGAGAGCCTGGCTACAAATAACTTCAGGTACCGAGATGTAGAGGATCATTTCCAGAGATTGTATTACTCCCCCCCCCCCCCTTTGCGAAAATATCCCAGCCGATCAGAGGGAACAAACAGTATTACAAATTCAAGAACTGACAGAAAAGAATCCTCCAAGAAGTCCCACCAGAAAGAATCTAGAACTTTCTCGAGATTTTTAATGCCAAAAAAGACGAGGGGACTGGATACCAGTTTTGGATCTCAGTATTTTAAACGTCATTTCACCAGACAAAGTTCTAAATGGTCATGGTTCAGTCCATTCTTTCGTTTTTTGAAACAATGACTGAAAGTACACATCCTGAAGGTCTATGGAGTACAATCATATAAAAATGAATAGGTGATCCAGAATGTTTCTCTTTCCGGCTGGGAGCCAATCGCTACCAATTCAGAGTTCTGCCCTTTGGTCTTACCCCACCCCCCCACGGTGTTCAAGTGCATGGTAGTAGTAGCAGCTCACTTGAGACTCCTGGGATTCCAGGTGTGGGTGTGTGTACTTGGATGACTGGCTCATTACCTCTCCGACCAGGCATCAACTGCTAGAGGCAAAAGAAGAGGTTTTCTGGACATGATTCCATTTGGGGATAACCATAAACTACAAAAAAATCTCACCTCAGTCATAGACCTTGGAGTTTATAGGAGCAATTTTGAATACAAAGATAATAGCCTCCCTTTCTCTAGTGAAACTACAGAAAATCAGATCACAAGTCATAAAGATAACAGCTAGAAAATAGCTGCACACCTGGTTCTACAGGCCCTGGGGTCCATGGCAACCGCTGTAACTTCAGTCCCTCTAATCAAATTTCACATGAGAATTTTACAATGGCTGCTCTCTACACAGTGGTTGATACTGCACCATCCAATGTCAACTCCAATTGCAATCACAAACAGATGCAAGAGAGACCTCAAATGATGGATTCAGTTGGATCAAACTCTACAAGGCCTCCCATTCCTTCCCTCTCAACTCAAGGCCACAGTGTCCACTGACAATTCCCAATTGGGGGGGGGGGGCATTATCTGTGGAACACTGTCCAAGTCACTTGGTCTGCCATACAGGTCAGACTTGCATATCAACATCCTAGAGATGAAAGCAGTGCTTTTAGTGTTGTAGACCTTTCGGGATGCTCTCCCTTCAGGAACTGTTGTGATTGTAAATGGAAAATGTCAGATGTCAGTAGTTTGGTACATCAGCAAGTAAGGAGGAACCAAGTTTTATCCCTTATGTTAAGCTTTCAGTGTGTGGCAGTGGGCGATCTAATCCAACAGCTTTCTGATTGGACTTCCCTCGAATGTGTTGCACTGTGGTGATGGGCAAGTTGAGCAGGTGTATACTTTTGCCTCATGAGTGGTCCCTCAAGCCAGAAGTGACTGAAGATTTTTCATGGATGGGGCCAACCTTGCTCAGATCTTTTCACCTCCTCCCTAAACAGTGCAGCAACATTTTTGCCTTAACCCCCCCCCCCCCCCAGGGGGGAATCGCCGAGGAATGCTGTAGTCCACAGTTGGTCCTCCAGTCTTCTCTATATGCCTTCCCTCTGATCCTCTAATACTCCCCTCTCCAACCCCCATGCCCTTGGATTTATAGAGAAACAGTGACTAATAGTTATTTTGGTATTTTATTGTGGTTTCAGATAAAGTATCAATGAATGTCTTCTGATTATAGGTTCATAAGTTAGTACTAGGCTAACTGCCCTTGTGAGCCATTTTAAGCCTAGCCAATTATCCCTTGAGACTCAAAACCCTGCACCTTGTGTTTGTAAGGCAAACACCTTAACCATTAGGCCATCCTCCCAACCCAATAGGGTTATAGGTTAGTACTAGGCTAACTGCTTTTGCGAGCCACTTTAAGCCTAGCCAATTATCCCTTGTGAGACTCAAACCCTGCACTTTGTGTTTGTAAGGCAAACACTTTAACCATTAGACCACCCTTAATATTTCCTTCTATCAGCAAACTTATTTTGAGGTAATAGGGATAGGTGCATTGTAGGTAAGAGGATAGGAACCAAACCCACATTTTGAGGAAGAACGGAAATGGACAACACAGATGGAACGTTATGTAAAGTACATAACTTGTTTTTTGTGTCCCCATCCCCAAGTTCCAGAAGAACTGTCCTAATAGGTCTACTTTTGTTTGCAGGCAACCTAATCAGGCCACCAAAGGTAGGGCAGTAAGCGAGCTCATTCTGATAATTCATCTTAGGCTCCTGTGACTCAAAAGCCTCCTTTATTGGAAAAACCTGCTTCTCTGACTTCTTGCCCCACATCCACCCCTTGGCCAGGTTCACTTGTTCCTTCAGCTATTCTTGTGTCTTCCAAACTGGCATATAATCACCTCAGATTCTTGGTTTCTAGCTATCATTCACTGGGATACTTCATAGTGTGGAAGTATCTTCCTTTTTAACTGATTTCCCAACCTCCTTTGGAACAAATTACTCATTTTCCGGAGATTCTTGTCTGTGTTGGTCTAGTGAACTATTCAACCTGTCTTCAGGTAGGAATGGGGTTTTATTCCACTATGTTCTTGATCCCACGAAAGGAGGGCATTTGGAAACCTATTCTAGTTCCCTCCTTGTTAAACACCTTCCTGAAAGTTCCTACCTTTCAGATGCTTACTCTTCAAACCCTTAACTCTTTTTCTACACCAAGCATTTCTAGTGTCACTGGATTTGAAGGATGCTTGCCTTCATATTTCTTATTCACCCTGTCTTCAATAAGTTTTTACATTTCTTTCTTCCTCTCATTTTCAGTTCTTTGCTTTGCCCTTCAGCTCTTCTACTGCCCCAAGGGTATTCATAACATGACTAGCTCCTATGATTTTTTTTTTTTCAGGCTCCAAGATATGTTCAGATTTTTCCTTTATCTTGACCTGTTGCTTCAGTTGCCTTCTTCCAGTCACCTGTTGCAGGATTTGGAGGTCACCATCTGTTTCCTCCACAAAGTCTAGGGTTCACTGTCAAATTTCAGAAGTCTGTGCTGACTACTCCTCAGGACCATGTGTATATAGGTTGCAGGATTCAGACAGTACCAATGTTGGCCCCTCTCTCACTTCTGAAAGTTCTGTCCTTGACAGCTTTCTTTGACCCCCCCCTCCCCCGTGCCTGCTATTCTAGCTAGTATTTCTTCAAGCCCTGGGATTCATGGCCTCTTCTATTCCGGTGCAAAAGCTTCAGTGGTACTACAGATCAATTTGGTTTCAGCATTTGCCACTCTGGATTTCAATCTCTCTCTCTCTCTCTCCTTGTATAAAGGGGGAATTCACGTAGTGCATTCAGCAAGTTTGCCGCAACCCAGGCCTGCCTTTCGCCCTCGGGTTCCCTCAAGAATTATTCATAGAATCTTCAGACATGGGGTGGGGTGGCTTCTGTGGTCATCTGAAAGTCCAAGATGTTGCTTAGTTTTACCCGTAATGCACCTCTCAGGATTACCTCAGATTTTGTTTGCAGCTTTTAGTGCCAGCCAAGATGTTCTTAGTGTTTCACTGTTGCAGTTCTAACATTAGTTATCCGGCCCCCAGTAGTCCTCAGTCGGCCCGAATACCAGTGTCCTTGGTATATGACTTCGGCTGCCGTCTGTTGTAAAAGTGATGTCAGAACGTCTGGCATAAAGGGAGGCAGCCGACACCATTTCTTCAGTCTGTTTTGCCGTGGAGCCTGAAACAAATGCAATTCGCACTAGTGCTGGTCAGCAGTTTACCTTTTTGCTTTCCGATTACCAAGTTGGACTCCTTCAGATAAGTACCCCGTTGGGGGTCCTCTATTCTTGCTTTAACGAATGTCCGATAAAGTTAATTCTTTCCTGTGGAAAACAGATTCCGCACTGTGATTTTCATTCCTATTGTATAACTTGTTTGGGCCTTGAGCACAACGTCCCTAATTGCAATCTCTGTGCCTCCTTTAACCCGCATACCATATGCTGTAGAGCTAAGATTTTGTATAAACATTTTGGAGTCTGGCATAAATTCTTTATGGTGTCTTCTGGTCTTCCAGCTTTGGATATAATTGGGAAACGCAAAGACAAGGACCGCAACAGGCCTAGGGTTAAATCTGCTGATGACGCACCTGTGAAATTGATAGTGAGGTGCTTTCGCAGCCCCTGCAGTACGCAGATTTTCAGCCGCAAGCCTCTGCCAAGACCTTCACCGATTCTTCCATGCCAGTGTACTATTTTGTCTTCAGATCCTCCACCTGTCGCTGCCTCAGATGGGTCTGGAGCAGCTGTTCAGGCACTGGCTTCTGACACCTCTTCTTTTTGACATGAGACCAGAACCAGACGGACCTACCTTGGGCCATACTTCTGCAGTTGCTAGGCCTCGAGAGTCCCTCCGGATTGCTTGCAAACCATCCAGCCACAAACCTTCTCACAGGCGGGCGTCTGCCTCTTCTCCTGTGCCTCAGTCCCAGTTGGTAAAAATGGCAGGTGAACTTCCCCAGATTAGGGGCTCTCATCCTCCCCCTTCCAAGAGGGCTAAGGAATTTCCTGTTTTGTCAGTCTCCGATTCTGAGGTTTCCAGGGTTTCTGCTGGTGAAGGAAATTCTCAATTTTTTTTGGCTTTGAGGATTCTGATGCTGAAGAACTTCTATCCCTTCTGCTTGCCCTCCAGAAGATTTTTCCTTTGGGGATACTTTGCATACTCTTGGGGAGCACTTTAAATGGGAATGTCAGGATTTTCCTCCATCTAAGAGAATCGGGGAATTTTTGGATTTGCCACAGCATAAGCCTCTGGCTATACCTCCAGTTTAGCAAGTGGTGGATGATGTCTTCATGGAAAAATTTTAACTCCTAATTCTGTTCCTTCTGCCCCCAGAAAACCTGATGGGTATTGTAGGGTTTCTGATTCTC
The DNA here is from genome assembly GCF_019279795.1 of Protopterus annectens. Lineage (NCBI taxonomy): Eukaryota > Metazoa > Chordata > Ceratodontiformes > Protopteridae > Protopterus > Protopterus annectens. The sequence continues at coordinate 598,599,758 of NC_056751.1, forward strand.
ATAAATTCCTTTTTAAAAACCCTACTGCTGATCCTGAGATTTTCTCAAGGCCCCAAGGGGGTTAAGGCTACTATTGCTAAAACCCTGTTGTTCATCGTGTTTCACTGTTGCAGTCATTACGTTTGAGGGCAACCTGCCAGCAGATTACCCAGTCGGCCTGATTAACAAAGTCTTGGCTTCTGCATCTGTTGCTGTCCCTTCTTCCATGACGTCAGGTTGTCAGGGGTGTAAAACATGAAGCCGATGCCATTACATCGGTCTTTATTGCCGCGCGGTGCCCGAAACTGAAGCAGTTCACAAGTGCCGGTCCACAGACTCCTGAAATTTTCATTTAAGAGCTTCAGAACCGAAGTCTTCAACTTGCTAAGTACCCCGTTGGTGTTGGTAAAAGTTAATAATTGTATTACTTGTGGGAAGCAAATACATCATAAGGATTTTCATTTGTACTGTATTCCTTGCCTAGGCCCTGACCACGACATACCCTGCTATCTGTTTTGTGCGTTTAATCAGCGTGCTATCCGTCGTCTGTACATTTTTGCTTCAAAATATTTCTGTTCTCTGTTTATACAGAAATGACAGCTGTCTGACTACCAGAATATTGAAAAATGCAAAGAAACAGACAGGCCATTGAGGTCTAAAACTGCCAAAGATGCTTCTCCTAAGCCAGTCACCAGTTCGCCGGTACTCAGTTAAGTGCTTTCGCAGCCCTTGATACACGCAACGTCTGATTCGCAGGCCTCTACTGAGACCCATTCGGAGTCCGGTATGCCGTGAGATACTTCACATATAGAACCCGCAGATGTCTCTACCTTGGATGGGTCCGGAGCTGCTGAGCAGGCACCGGCTTCTGAGGGTGTATTCAGGCCTACAGATTTGCATATTAAACACTATTATTTTTGTATTCTTACTGCTGTTGTGTCATGGCCGAAAGTACGGGGAGCACTGATTTTTGTAATACTCCATCTATTTTGGAAAGTAACAATCTATTACCGGATGACGCTCCGGTTACGAGAGGCGAGTTCAAACAAGTGATGTGCCTTCTATCGCAGTTAACAGGGTTGTTAATGCAAGACAATGGTGAAGGCACAAGTGGCATACCACCAAACCAGGAACAAATAGCAAGGGACACCGTAGCAGGTACTAAGAGGAAACCGAGCGCTCCACCGGAAGTATTAGAGGTTACGCGACCAGCGGGGGTGAAGGCACACACAAAATCAACGGGCAACACATTTCCAAATTCGGAGGGAACCAGAACTTTACAAGGGATTTTAATTTCAACAACTGGACAACAAAATCTTTTTCTTTGAGCCATATTTACAGTACCTTGATTAAAAGTAATACCAATAGTACAGAACAAGCATTGAATGATTTGAACAATAAATTGTATGCGTACAAAGCCGCCCAAATGGAGGTTGATTACCTGACTGAATGTATTAGAGTTAAACGGATACCTAAAGGCTTAAGATTCAGCAAATTTCCGAATAATGCCGTACCGGGAACAGAACTTTTTGATGAACTTACTGAGTTATTTAACAGAATGGGATTAGAAATGTTAAATCTCATGGTTAAAGACTATGAAACTAAAGCAGCAACGCTACTGGTAGACATTAATACATTGAATAACACTATAGTAAATTATAGTAATTTTAGTAGCGTAAAGGATTATGAATGTATATTCAGAGAAGTTGATGACCATTGTTTTAGAGTGTCTAATAGAAAAATAAGAAAATTGGAAAGGGATTTGGTTGATTACAACAATGGGGTAGCATATACTTTTAATGTCAGAAATAAATGGATGAATGACAGACCCAACAGCAACAATGGTTTTAATAATGATGAAAATGTCAACATAGCTACTTATCCACCTCAGGCTCCAAGAAGGAGTGAAAGGTTAGCACAAAGAACAAATGTCAGTAGCAACCAGGTTTTTCAATTTGCCCAGGGGAGACAAGGGAACAGGGAATAATACATCATACCCCCAGAGATGGAGCAGATTCAGAAACTAGTAGATAACACACTCAAAGTTAACATCAGAGTTGAAAATGTTCTTAGTTCGGATTTAAGTTGTTGTAGGCTTTGTAAGCAGGGTAATTTTTCCATTTTTAACTATACTGAAGTTGAGGTAAATTCTGTATTTCAATCTTTTTTCCAAGGGGCTCCACTTTGTACCGGACTACCCCACCAATATTCCCAAAACAATTATAGATTTAAAATTTACTCGTCAGTTGAATTTTAATATTTCTTTCAAAGATAGTTAACGAACACAGAAGTTATTTCGGAGATTAAGTACTTTTAACCCACCCCTACATCCAATTTTAAAAATATTTGAAGAATTGGTAGAAACAGATTTCAGAAAATTGGATGAATATACAAGTAATAGGCATCCTAAAAATCTTTCAAAAGAGATGTTAGAACTTATTAATTATTTAAAGAAAGAGGGAATAAGAGTGATGAACAGACAAGGGGGGGGGGGTATTCTGATGTACCAACATGACTATGAAGCTAAGTTATATGCATTGTTACATGACACAGATCAGTATGATGAAATTTCTACAAATGAGCGTAACATCGCTTATGCAAAAATAAAATATTTACTGTATGACCATCTTATGCAGGGAGCAATAAATGAGGATTTATTTAATTACCTACTAGTACAGAAACCTCTCACTCCAGTTATGTTTGGTATACCAAAGGTGCACAAAGGCTTACATCCCTTTCCATTCCGGCCGATAGTGGCGGGAGCAAAGGGAATTGCTGAACCGTTAGGGAAGTTTATTGATATCACAGTGAAAGAGTTGGTGACATTAAAATTCCAGTGTAAAGATTCTTGGGAATTTTTAAGAAATATTAAGAAAGAATACTTCATCAAAACAAAATATATGATCACTATAGATGTAGTTGATCTGATGTCCTTCAAGGATGCATCTGCAGTCATAACAAATGGGTTGTCCTGCCTCAGGCAGCCCTTCGGTCGGCCGGATTCCAAAGTCTGGGTCTGGCCTCGGCTGATGTCGCACTTTCCCCGACGTCAGAGCTTCTGGGGGTATAAAGGCATCAGCCGACGCCATTTTCCTCAGTCTTTCTTGCCGCGCGGTGCCCGAAGCAGAAGCTGTTCGCAAGTGCCGGTCGGTCAGATCCAGAGGTTTCAGCTACCGAAGACTTCGAAAAAAGCTAAGTATCCCGTTGGGGACTCTTTCTTGCCTCAGCCGATGTCAGAAAAAGTAAATTGTTTAACTTGTGGGAAACAAATACCTCATAAGGATTTCCATTCTTACTGTCTTCCTTGCTTAGGCCCAGACCACGACGTATCAGCTTGTTTAGCCTGTGCCTCCTTCAACCGACGGACTCTTAGACGTCGGTAGGAGTTTGCAGAAGAATTTTTGGGAGCTGATTTTGCATATAAAATGCCGTCTGAGACTCCGACTACGCATATGGCCAAAAAACGCAAGGAAAAGGACAGACACTCGCGGCCCGCGGTTTCGGCTGAAACCACGGCTAGGCCTACCGCGAGTGTCTCTGTTTCGGCTGAAACAGTCCTCTGTTCTTGCTACGACTGAAACCATACCTCCGACGACCGAGGCCAGAGAGGCCCCGGCTGAGTCGGCTACAGATATCCCTACCGAAGCTAGTGCTCAAGAATTGTCTGACACCATTCCTTTGGACATTTCTACTCCTGCACGTGGGGCAGCTAGGCCCCCAGCTTCTGTGTCTATTAAGGCCTTCTCCAGGGCTAAAGCTGCCAAACTTTCTAAAGCTTTGCCTGCCAAATCTACTTCTCAGAGGCCTTCCTCAAGTTCTCAGATTCTCAGTCTTGCTGAGGACCTTATATCCTTAATTAGGGGTTCCCAACCTCACCCAGACAGGGCCTCCCAACCTCCACCAGACAAAAGGCCCAGGATTGATCCCTCTGAACCTCTCTCCTCTGATTACTCCACCGATGGATCTGATCATCCAGACCAACAGGAAGGGGCCTACTCGCCTTATGAGGATTCAGATGCAGAAGATTCTTTTCCTTCGGCCTCCCCTCCTGAAGAATTTTCCTTTGGGGAAACTGCACTCCATGAGGGAGCACTTTCAATGGCAGGGTCAGGATTTTTCTGATTCTAGAAAAAGATTAAGGACATTTCTGCATTTACCCCAGCATAGGCCCTTAGCCATACCACCTGTTCTAACTGTAATTGATGTGTATAATGATGTCAGTTCTGCCCCTGATTCTCTTCCCCCGGCCCCTGCCAAACCTGACAGATATTACAGGGTCCCGGATTCTCACTTCCACCTCTGTAAAGCCCATGCTGCAGACCCAGAAACTATTTCTCAGGGCCCAAAAGGAGATGTCCTTCATGGATGCATCTGCAGTCATAACAACTGGGTTGTCCTGTCGTCAGGCAGCCCTTCAGTCGGCCGGATTCCAAAGTCCGGGTCCGGCTTCGGCTGATGTCGCACTTCACCCGACGTCATCTCTGTTGGTTCGGTATAAAAGCATCAGCCGACGCCATTTTCTTCAGTCTTTCTTGCGCGTGGCGCAAGCAGAAGCTGTTCGCAAGTGCCGGTCGGTCGGATCCAGAGATTACTTCTACCGAATACTACTTCGAAGACTTCTAAAGCTAAGTACCCCGTTGGGGACTCTTTCTTGCCTCAGCCGATGTCAGAAAAAGTTATTGTTTAACCTGTGGGAAACAAATACCTCATAAAGATTTCCACTCTTATTGTCTGCCTTGTTTAGGCCCAGCCCACGACGTAGCAGCCTGTTCGGCCTGTGCTTCTTTCAACCGACGAACGCTTAGGCGTCGGTCGGAGTTTGCAGAACAGTTTTTCGGTTCTGATTTTGCGTACATTATGCAGTCGGATCCTCCGACTACCCAATCTGCCAAAAAACGCAAAGATAAAGACCGACACTCGCGGTCCGCGGTTTCGGCCGAAACCATGGTTAAGCAAACCGCGAGTGTCTCTGTTTCGGCCGAAACCGAGAAAACTGATCAAAGTACAGCTGTACCTATCTCTACAACTGAAGCCCCTGCTACCACTCTTGAATCGGCCTCAGAAATTTTATCCACTACGGTGGTTGCCACTGACTTAGCAGACACCATTCCCTTGGATGTCTCTACCCCAGCACGTGGTGCTGCTAGGCCTCCAGCAGCCATGTCCATTAAGGCCTTCGCCAGGGCTAAAGCAGCCAAGACTACTAAAACAGTGCCTGTTAAACCCCCCACAACCAGGCCCTCTTCTAGTTCTCAAATGCTTACTTTGGCAGAAGATTTAATTTCATTAATTAGAGGATCTCAATCTCACCCAGACAGGGCCTCTCAGCCCCCAGAGAAGAGACCTAGGGCAGAGCCCCCTGAACCAGTGTCCTCTGATTCTGCTGATGGATCAGACATCACTGACCAGCCAGAGGCTCCTTTCTCCAATTTTGAAGATTGTGATGCTGAAGAATCCATTCCAGCTGCTTCCCCACCAGAAGAATTCTCCTTTGGGGAAACCTTACATGCCATGCGAGAGCAGTTCCAATGGCAGCAACAGGATTTTTCTGACTCCAGAAAAAGACTTAGAACCTTTCTGCACCTCCCACAGCACAGGCCCTTAGCTATACCTCCTGTTCTCTCTGTGGTGGATGATGCTTTCAATGATGTCTGCTCTGCTCCAGATTCTTTACCCCCAGCCCCTGCCAAACCAGACAGATTTTACAGGGTGCCAGATACTCATCACCACCTTTACAAGGCCCCACTTGCAGACCCCAAAACTATATCCCAGGGTCCCAAGGCAGTAGCAGCGACCATAGCTAAAACCCTATTCCTTCTGAAAGGGAAGCAAGGTCATTAGACAGATGGGGTAAAAGGTCTACACTTCAGCTACTCTCTCAGCTAGAGCTTTAAACTGTCAGTTTCACATGATACAATACCAAGAGTTTATGCTTGATCAGTTAACTAAAAACTAACCACTGATGAATCTCTTGATAAGAAATATGTATTAGAAATGGTAAATAACATACAACAGGTTAGCAACCATTCCTTAAAATGTGGCTATGATGCACTGGAGGCTTCATTTAGATCAGCCATGACTGGCACAGTGATAAGAAGGCATGCATGGCTAAAGGAGCAAGCTTTACCGGATCATGTTAAAGCTAAGTTGCTAGATGCTCCTATGGATAAGACAAGTTTGTTTGGCACACCTGCCCAGCAGGTTATGAAGAAAATGGAAGAAAAGGCAAAATCTGTTCAAACAGTTAAAGATTTCTTGCAGGTTCAACCCCCAATGTTTAGCAGGAACTGGCCTGCCAAAAATTGGTCCTTTCCTGACTCCACAAAATTTCAGAGGGGCAGGAATAGACGTTCCAGAGGCAGAAACCAATCCAGAGGAGGTGCCTACAGAGGACGACAGTGGCAAGGTAACAACAGAGGCACAGACACAACCACTGCCACTTCATCAGCACAACCACAGTGACTTAACCCTAAATCCGCCTACCAGGGAACAAATAGCAGCTCCTCTAGGCGGAAAGTTAACCTTATTTTCAAAGAACTGGCACTACATAACAAAAGACAAGTGGATTTTACAAACCATAGATCAAGGTTACGGTTTCACTTCCACACTTTACCAGTCAAAAGAGGAATGCCAAATCTACCTCCAAATCAAAAAACAGAGGCACTACAACAGATAATGGAGTTAGCAAACATGAGAGCTGTGGAAAGAGTGCCAACAGCAGAGCAAGGAAAGGGGTTCTACTCCAGACTATTCCTAGTTCCAAGAAAGGAAAAGAGTTGGAGACCAATTCTCGACCTGTCCACCTTAAATACATACATCATTGTCCCAAAATTCAAAATGCTGACCCTACAGCAACTTCTTCCCATGCTGGGCAAGGAGTCTTGGCTGGTAACTAGATCTCAAGGAGGCATACCTGCACGTCCCCATTCGACCAATCTGCAGAAGATACCTCAGATTTCTTGCAGGATCAGAGCACTATCAATTCTCAGCATTGCCCTTTGGCTTATCTACTGCCCAGAGTATTCACAAAATGCCTGGCATCAGTAATCGCCCATTGCAGGCTACAGGGAATTCAAATTTACCCATACCTGGACGACTGCCTGCTACAAGGGGACAACAAAAGCAAGCTGACAACAGATTTACAAAGGGTCATTTACTTGCTACACGCACTGGGATACACAGTCAATTTACAAAAGTCAAGGCTGATACCATCCCAAACAAGGACATTCTTGGGCGCGGAATTGGACACAGTAAAACAAATGGCATTCCTGACTACAGAAAAACAAAAAGAACTCCCTCTTTGAACAAGTTAACAGCAAGAAAAGTACTGCAGGCCTTGGGCTTCATGGCATCATGCATAATCTTGGTCCCATTTGCCAGACTACATATGAGAAAACTACAGTGGTACCTAAAGAATTTATGGTCCCAACACAGACACAGCCTAGAAACAGAAATCCCACTGATTCCATGCTTAAAACAGGAGTTCCTATGGTGGGCTCAGGCATGCCAGTCAAACCCAGGCCTACCCTTTCGCAGATGTCAAGCAAGCCAGACCATCACAACAGACGCTTCAGACCTAGGATGGGGGGCCCACATGTTGGACAAACGCGTGCAAGGATTGTGGACACAGGATCAACTTCACCTGCACATCAACCTAAAAGAAATGCTGGCAGTAAAACTGGCAATCCAAAAGTTCAAACCATTTCTCAGAGGGCCAGTTGATGATAAGGACAGACAACACCACAGTCATGTGGTACATCAACAAACAGGGAGGCACTCATTCATACCCCCTATGCAGAATGACTTTGGAGCTGTGGACCCTGGCACTCAGCTACAACATCCAGTTACAGGCAATATTTGTACCGGGAAAAGAAAATACTCTAGCAGACATATTAAGCAGAACCACATCGGATGCCCACGAGTGGAAGCTACACCCGGACATCCTCAAGACCATCTCAAAGAAATGGGGAATGCCTCAGATAGATCTATTCGCATCACCTCTCAATCACCAGCTCAAAAAATTCTGCACAAGGACATTCCACCCACTAGCATGGAAAGTGGACTCGCTCTCCTTCAGCTGGAAAGGCCTAACAGCATATGCATTCCCACCTCTTCCCTTGATACACAAAGTACTACTAAAAATCAAGGAAGAACGTCCAAGGAAAATCCTGGTAGCTCCAAACTGGCCAAGACAACACTGGTACCCACTGCTGAGGAGCATGTCTCGGAACAATATGTGGCCAATACCCCTGATGCCTTTGATGTTAACCCAGAACAACTACAGCATCATACATCCAAACCTAAAAACGTTGCAACTGACTGCATGGAACATCACATAGCAGTAGCTAATCCAGAACTTTCCCAAAGAGTTAGACATTATTCTTGAAGCACGCAGACCTTCAACAAGAAGGAACTATGCTGGAAAATGGAAAAGGTTTGTCATTTGGAGTACGGAAAGAGGAAAAGATGTGTCAAACATAGATATGCCTAACATTCTGGAGTATCTGGCCGAACTTCTTCATTCAGGCCTGTCCTACTCCTCCATCAAGATACATGTATCAGCTATTTCAGCAGAATACAGCTTTGATCCACCTGTTTTTTCGCACCCTTTGCTCAGGCAGTTCCTCAGAGGAATCAAGAATGTAAAACCTCCAAGGAAACCACCATTACCAGCTTGGGACTTAAACTTTGTGCTAGAAAAGTTGACACTATCACCCTTTGAACCAGCAGCAACAGCAGACCTACAACACCTGTCATGGAAAACTGCTTTCCTACTGGCAATTACTTCAGCAAGGAGGGTTTCAGAACTACAGGCCTTAATGGCAGTGCAACCATTCCTAATCTTCCACCAAGATAGTGTCCATGAGGACTAATCCTACATTTATGCCTAATGTGGTATCCAGAGTGTCTTTAAACCAGGCAATCCACCTACCTACCTTCTTTCCCAACCCACAAAACAGAGGGGAAAGAATAATACATACCTTGGATGTACATAGACAGCTACGCTACTACTTGGACAGAACAAAAAATAGCAGAAAGACTGACCAACTTTTTGTAGCCTATGCAACAGGAAGGGAAGGAAAAGCTATTTCCAAACAGACAATCTCCAAATGGATAGGAAATTGCATACGTTTCTGTTACTCCTTCCATGGAAAACCAATTCCACAGAACATAAGACCTCATTCTACAAGAGCAACAGCCACTACCACAGCCTTCTTACGAGGAGTGGCAACCAAAGACATTATTGAGGCGGCTACTTGGACCTCCGTGCATACATTTGCCAAGCATTATAATTTGCCTCTATATTCCAGATCCCGAGCAGGGTTTGCCACTGCTGTACTGCAAGGGATCCTAAACACACCATGATCTACTTTTATCCTCCTCCCCTAGTTGGCTATGGTATTCTACCCAGTTGTTATGACTGCAGATGCATCCATGAAGGACATAGTACAGTTTTGTACCTACCATAAATGTAGATGTCCGAACTGGATAGCATCTGCAGTCAGGATTACCCTCCCTCCTTCCCCTCTGTGGTACTCCTAGGGTGTTTACCCTCCTAATAGCTAGCTGGTGGGGGGGGGTCTTTTATGGTGTATTTGTTTATATATATGTACATACATGCTTATTTTTGTGTTTACCTCTATCTTTCTGGAAACATTGGCATCTATCCAAATTTTAGCCTTCAAGAGGGCTACTGGCATCTGGGGCAAGAAACACTGAAGAAAATGGCGTCGGCTGATGCTTTTATACCCGAAGACCAACAGAGATGACGTCGGGTGAAGTGCGACATCAGCCGAAGCCGGACCCGGACTTTGGAATCCGACCGACTGAAGGGCTGCCTGACGACAGGACAACCCAGTTGTTATGACTGCAGATGCTATCCAGTTCGGACATCTACATTTATGGTAGGTACAAAACTGTACTTTGCAGCTGCTACTGCCAAAAATCCCCTACCCTCTGAAAGAGTCTAGAGCATTAGCGAGATGGGGTAAAAAGGTTTATACATCTGCTACTCTTTCTGCCAGGGCATTAAACTGTCAATTTCATATGATACAGTACCAAGAATTTTTGTTAGATCAGCTGAATAAGAAGCTTTCTTCTCCTGAACCTTTAGACCGTAAATCCCTTCAGGATTTGGTACACAATTCTCAGCAGGTCAGTAATCAGTTCTTAAAATGTGGCTGTGATGCACTGGAGGCTTCATTTAGATCAGCTATGACTGGAGCAGTAATTCGTAGGCATGCCTGGCTAAAAGAGCAATCCTTGCCAGACCATGTCAAGGCTAAACTCCTTGATGCTCCTATGGAGAAACAAAATTTATTTGGCTCCCCTGCACAGGAGATTCTAAAGAAAGTGGAAGAAAAAGCAAAATCTGTGCAAACAGTAAAGGAATTTCTGCAGGTCCAACCTCCGAGGTTCAGCAGAAACTGGCCTACAAAGAATTGTTCCTTTCCAGACACCTCCAGAGCACAGAGGGGCATGAATAGACACCCTAGAGGCAGAGGTCAATCAAAGGGTGCCTACAGAGGCCGTCAGTGGCAGCCTGCCAACCAGAGGAGTTGTACCACAGCTGCAACTACAACCACTACCACAGGACAGACACAATGACTTGACTCTGATTCCACCTACCAGGGATCAACTGGTAGCTCCCTTGGGCGGAAAGCTGGCTTTATTCTCAAAAAACTGGCATTGCATTACAAAGGACCCATGGACATTGCAGACAATAGACAAAGGATATACAGGTTTCACTTCCACACTTTACCGAAAAGAAGCGGAATGCCAAACCTTCCACCAAACCAGAAGGCAGAGGCTTTAAGACAAATCAACAGTTTACTTCAGATGAAAGCGATAGAAAGGGTACCATCTATGGAACAAGGCCAAGGATTTTACTCCAGACTATTCCTTGTACCAAGAAAAGAAAACCAATGGAGGCCTATTCTCGACTTGTCTGCACTGAACACATATCTCATTGTGCCAAAATTCAAAATGCGGACCCTACAGCAACTTCTTCCCATGTTGGGCAAGGAGTCTTGGCTGGTTACTCTAGATCTCAAGGAGGCATACCTGCACGTCCCTATCCGACCAGATTGCAATTTCTTGCAGGATCAGAGCATTATCAATTCTCAACATTGCCCTTTGGCTTATCTACTGCGCCCAGGGTATTCACGAAATGCCTGGTATCAGTAATTGCACATTGCAGACTTCAGGGAATTCAAATTTACCCATACCTGGACGACTGCCTAATACAAACAGACAAGACGACACAATTGTTAAAGGACTCTGCCTATGTCATACACCTGCTACAGGCCTTGGGATACACAATCAACATCCAAAAGTCAAGACTAGTGCCATCCCAAAGGATAACCTTTTTGGGTGCGGATCTGGACACAATCACTCAGATGGCTTTTCTCACAGAAGAAAAACAAAAACAACTTCCAGATTATTTCATGACTTTGACAAGACAAACTCAGCTTACTGCAAGGAAAGTCCTGCAGGCCCTGGGTTTCATGGCATCCTGCATAATCTTGATCCCACATGCCAGGCTGCATATGAGGAAATTACAATGGTACCTAAGGAATGTATGGTCTCAACACAGGCACAGTCTAGAAACCATGAATACCAATCATTCCATGCCTTCAGAAGGAATTCCTGTGGTGGGCTCAGGCCTGCCAGTCCAACAGAGGGTTGCCTTTCAACAAACCAAAACCAAGGCAGACCATCACCACGGACGCCTCAGATCTAGGATGGGGAGCACACATGGAGGACAAATGTGTCCAAGGCCTATGGCCTCAAGGACAGCTAAGCATGCACATAAACCAAAAGGAGATGCTGGCAGTGAAGCATGCAATTGAGGCTTTCAAGCCATTCCTCCAGCAAGGACATCTGTTGAGGACAGACGACACCACGGTCATGTGGTACATAAACAAACAGGGAGGCACACATTCCTACCCTCTATGCCGGATGGCAATGAATCTGTGGAACCTATGCCTGAATCTCAATATCCAGCTACAGGCCAAATTCGTACCAGGAAAAGAGAATTCACTAGCAGACAGCTTAAGCAGAACTACCACGGATGCTCACGAATGGAGGCTGCATCCAGACATTTTCAAACTCATAACAAAGAAATGGGGAATGCCAGAGATCTGTTCGCCTCCCCACTCAACCACCAAATGAAGAAATTCTGCTCGAGGACATACCACCCACAAGCCTGGAGGGTGGACTCTCTCTCATTCAGCTGGAATGCCCTAACAGTATATGCCTTTCCACCTCTCCCATTGATGTACAAGGTTCTACTGAAGATCAGGGAGGAACAGCCAAAGGTGATACTAATAGCTCTGGACTGGCCAAGACAACACTGGTATCCGGCCAAGACAACACTTGTATCTGCTACTGAGAAGCATGTCTCAGGCAAACTCATGGCCTCTACCCCTATGGCCTCTTCTAACGCAGAACAATTTCAAGACCCTGCATCCAAACTTGAAAACACTGCAACTAACTGCCTGGAAAATTCCTTAAAACCAAACTGTTTTATCTCAGAGGGTCAAGGACATTATCCTGGAGGCTCGCAGACCTTCCACAAGGAAAACATACTCAGCTAAATGGAAGAGATTCCTCATTTGGAGCACATCAAAGGGCACAGATGTCAGTGGCAAACCTAGCACACATCCTAGAATACTTAGCAGAACTGTTCCACAATGGACTGTCTTATTCTTCCATTAAGATTCATGCTTCAGCAATTTCAGCAGAATACAATATGGATCCCCCTATCTTCTCTCACCCTCTTAGACAACTTTTGAGAGGGATCAAAAATGTTAAACCTCCAAGGAGACCCCCCCCCCCTCTCTACCTGCATGGGATCTCAATTTTGTGCTGGAAAAATTGACATTACCTCCCTTTGAACCAGCAGCATCAGCAGATCTACAGTTTTTATCTTGGAAAACTGCTTTCCTTCTGGCAATCACTTCAGCAAGAAGAGTATCCGAGTTACAGGCATTAATGGCAGTGCAGCCTTTTCTTTTCCACCAGGATAGTGTCACTGAGAACCAATCCTACCTTCATGCCAAAGGTGGTATCCAGGGTATCCTTGAACCAAGCTATTCATTTGCCTACGTTCTTCCCTAACCCACAGAACAAAGGAGAAAAACTCTTGCACACCTTGGATATACACAGACAATTGCGCTACTATCTGGACAGAACTAAAACCAACAGAAAAACTGACCAACTTTTTGTAGCATATGCAACGGGGGTGCAAGGAAGAGCAATTTCCAGACAGACAATTTCAAAATGGATAGGAAATTGCATTCGCTTTTGCTACTTCTTTCATGGAAAGACAGCTCCTGAAAATATCAGGCCTCATTCCACAAGGGCCACAGCCACCACTACAGCTTTCCTACGAGGGGTGGCTACCAAGGACATTTTAGAAGCTGCTACTTGGAGCTCCGTGCATACATTTGCCAAGCATTATAATCTACCTTTATACTCCAGATCCCGAGCAGGGTTTGCAACTGCAGTTCTGCAGGGGATCCTAACTACACCATCCTTCTCTTAGTGCCTCCTCCCCCAGTTTGGCTATGGTATTCTACCCATTTGTTATGACTGCAGATGCATCCTTGAAGGACATACTACAGTTTTGTACCTACCATAAATGTAGATGTCCGATAGGTATGCATCTGCAGTCAGGATTACCCACCCTCCTTCCCCTCTGTGGTATTCCTAGGGTGCTTACCCCTCTTTCAGCTAGCTGGGGGGAATCTATTATGGTGTATTTGTTTGTATATATGTGTGTGTGTGTGTATATATATATATATATATATATATATATATATATATATTTATATATATATTTATTTATTTATTTATATATTTATATTTTGCTACTGTTTGGAACTTTACAGCATTTATCCAAATTTAGCCTTCCTAGAGGGCATCTGGGGCAAGAAACACTGAGGAAAATGGCGTCGGCTGATGCCTTTATACCCCCGAAGCTCTGACGTCGGGGAAAGTGCGACATCAGCCGAGGCCAGACCCATACTTTGGAATCTGGCCGACCGAAGGGCTGCCTGAGGCAGGACAACCCATTTGTTATGACTGCAGATGCATACCTATCGGACATCTACATTTATGGTAGGTACAAAACTGTACTTTCCCTAGCATCCCACACACCACCGGACTAGAATGGTTTCAAGAGGTTCTCATTCGCTCTTCTAGATTTAGTAACAATGTAATTAAATTACTTGTTGAATTTATGGAAATTATTCTTACTAATAACTTTATTTTCTTTAATGGAGAACTTTTCAGGCAAAAAAGAGGGGTTGCCATGGGTACACCATGTGCGTCAGCATACGCTAATATAGTTCTTTACCACTGGGAATCACGTTTTATTTTCTCATCAACTTGGGTTAATCACATTGTTCATTATCAAAGATTTCTGGATGACATCTGTATTTTATGGGATGGTGACTTGGTTGAGTTAGACAAGTTCATTCATTGCATAAATTCTACAACAAATTTTTCAAGGTTTACACACACAGTAAAGATGAACCAGTTATACTATTTAGATGTTAATTTAGAAAACGTACAATTAGAACGTTTTCAATCTAGTATTTTTAGAAAAAATACTTATTCAAACGTTCCTGCGTTTTGAAAGTAATCATCCCTTGTCTCAAAAGAAGGGAATTATAAAAGGCCAATTGATTAGAGCTTCCCGAATATGCAGTGAGGAGGTATTATTTCAAAAAGAGACAGAATTTTTAAAAACATTATTTCGGGAAAAGGGTTATCCTGAAGAATTGTTTGACAGGGTATATCTAGAGGTAGTTGCAGAAAGGACGAATAAATATTTTCCGCTGTTAGGTGAAAGAAAGGCAAAGTGAGTGTTAGACAAAAACCGCAAGAAAGAGCGAAAGCTTTCATTTATACAACCAGTAGTAACAGCATGGAGGTGGAAAGTACCATACGTAGGTATTGGCCTATTTGATCTACAAATGAGGATATCAACAAAATAATATCTAACAATCCCTACTTTGTAAGAAGGAAGAATGTGAATCTTAAAAATCTTTTTGAATCCAATCAAAAATTTGTAACCAAGGAGACTCGAACAAGAATAGGTACCTTTAGCTGTAACACATGCAAACAGTGTAGTTACATGATGAATAACAAAGGTTTATATTTAAAATCAAGAAAAAAGAATATTATGTCACCAGGTTATTTTAACTGCAACACCAAAGGTGTAATATACCTGGGAGTGTGCCAACACTGTTATGGGTTCTACGTGGGCAAGACAAAGAACGTTAAAGAGAAGGGTGTATGAGCATTTCTACGAAATTAGTAAGAAAAAAGAAAGCAACACATTTTTTAAACATTCATTGTTATGTGAACAGATTACCTTAAAATTCATGGTATTGGAGAGTTGACCACAACCCGAGGGGGGGGGTGATTGGGAGTCATCCTTGGAATATAGGGAGCTCCTATGGCAATTAAAACTTAATGCATGCAAGCCACCAGGTCTAAATGAAGCTGTTAGCATTAGCAGTGTGCTGAAATTTAGAAGAGCCAAGTTATAGAAACCTGTGTGTTAGAGAAGTCCAGTTAGAATATATATATACTATCATTATTATTTTTTTTAGGTGGAAAGGTGTTAATGGACACAAAAATAAAAACAAAAAAATAAGGAATATAGATATTTTACATTTAAAATTATTTTAAGCAAAGGCTTTTAATAAGGTGTTGATTAAACATATACACTAAGGTCTACAAGATACATATTAGGGCTGTTGCCTTGCAGGTAAAGTAGAAGTACACTATTTACAACACAGGTTTTGTTGAATTTATTAATGGTGTACATACAACTACTATTAAAAACAGTTTTATGTAAGGCTACAATATTAAATTAAAGGTGACTAATAAAAATTCAAAATATTTTAAATATACATATTTTTATACATAATTTTTTATACATATATTTTAAAACATATATTCAGTCTCTAATATAAACACACAATGAATGTGTGATGGTTACAACAAAAAAGTTTTAAGTTCATATATTATTGATTATAAATGATGTATGGTTTTAAAGATATTTTAATTATGTTAATTGTTATATGTAATTGAATGAGATGCTTAATAGTATATAAAGCACTCTCAAAATGGTTTTAGTATCTTAAAGCCTGGGAGAGCCCGGGCGAAAGCGCTTGACAGGACTACAGTTTTTTGTACTTTGGTACTGAACCCGTTATTTGTTTCTGATTTTCAAAACCAGAATTTGGATTTAAAGCATTTATTCTGAATCCCTGAGGACTTTGGTTGTGACTTTTTTGCTTTACTTACGGTTAACTGGTTTTTGGATTTATTTTTATATTAAACACTCAAACTTCAGTGCTAAGGCCTAAATCACGATCTGTCTAAAACTGACGCCCAGGCCCCATGTTCAGGCCCCTATGCCTAAAAAAGAAATTATCAAAATGGCTGAATATTTGATTACGGTTTCTTTTGACTCTTCTAATGAACTGGATTTGTCCATACCTACTTATGAGGAGACTGATGCAGAGGATTCCATTCCCTCAGCTTCTCCGCCTGAGGATTTCCCTCTTGGGGAAATTTTACATACCTTAAGTGAGCATTTCCACTGGGAAAGTCAGGATGCCTCTGAATCCAAAAAGAGGCTTAGTGATTTCCTTCTTCCTCAGCATAGGCCTTTGGCTATACCTCCTGTACTAGACGTGTTTTCGGAATCCAGTATGGCCCCTGATTCCTTTCCTCCAGCCCCTAGCAAACCAGCCAGGTACTACAGGGTTCCAGAGTCCCACAAATTCCTTTTCAAAAATCCTGTTGCGGATCCTGAAACCATTTCTCAGGAGCCCAAGGGCATTAAGGCTTCCACTGCAAAAAATCCTACCCCTTCTGATATAGACTCCAGGGCGCTGGATAGATGGGGTGAAAAGGTTTATACTTCTGCAATCTTGGCAATCAGGGCTTTACACTGTCAATTTCATATGCTAAAATATCAACAGTATATCATGGGACTGCGTCAACAGAAAATGATTTCTGACTGTGTGGAGAAAAAAGATTTGCAGGATTTATTGCATTCAGCAGAACAAGTTGGCAAGCATACTTTGCAATGTGGTTTTGATTCTTTAGAGGCCTCTTGTAGGGCTGCTGTTACTGGGCCTGTGCTTAGAAGAAATGCTTGGCTTAAGAAGCAATCTCTGCCTGATCATGTTAAAGCAAAACTTTTGGATGCTCCTTTACAGCAGGACTGCATATTTGGCAATAAGGCTGAAGAAGTTCTTAAAAAGATGGAAGATAAAGCTAAATCTATGCAAACTGTGAAAGATTTTCTTACAAGTGCAACCTCCTAGATTTAGTAGGCATTGGCCTACTAAGAATTGATCATTTCCAGCTTCCTCCAGAGCCACTGTGGCCAAGCCCAGACATTCCAAAAGCACCAGGTTTCTTTCCTAAGGGATTTTCAGAACTAAGCAGTGGGGTGCTTCCACTTCCAAATCTGGAAACAAGGCGCCACCCTATGGTAAACTTGTCTCAATGACCTCCCTTTGAAATGACTAAGTGCTTCTTAGCCACCCCTTTGTGGGGGAAACTGGCTCTTCATTCAAGAAACTGGCAACTTTATAACCAGGACAGATGAGTTTTGAATATAGTGTCCCAGGGATACAGATTTCATTTCCACACACTGCCAACTCCAAACGGGTGGCTAGACCTGCCCCCAAATCAGTGGGCAGAGGCACAGAAACTACAAGTTGTGTACTCATCATAACGCTTGATGTGTGTTCCATCTCTCCTCACATTCTTACTCACAGGTTCGGAGCTGAACATCGGCTCCGACTTGGCCAACTTATATTTTTCTAGCACGAAGTCTCTAATTGGCTGGGCTAACCTGGTATCCTATGTTGCGCCACTCCATAACCCCAGATCTAGTTTGTAGCAGTTCATAGTCACACCTCATGCACAACCACAGTTCAGAAGAGTAGAACACTAACCAGAGCAGCAAAGAAAAAAATAATACCGAAGGGTACTGGAAACAAATGTCGCCTCCAAATCCTCCAGGAGGGGGGTGGGAGGGAACGTAAGAATGTGAGGAGATGGACCACATACATCAAGCGTAATGGTGAGTACATAACATATAGATGTTGTGGTCCAATCTCGCCTACATTCTTACTCAAGGGACAGCGTCCCCAGCACCTCTATCCTGGGAGGCTCAATGGAAGATGCTCCTAAGAACAGTGGGACCAAAGGAAGCCCGGCCCCTAGAAGCCACGTCTAATTTGTAATGAGTAATGAAGGTGTGGGGAGAAGCCCACATGGCCGCAGCACATTTCATCCAAGGATAGTCTGGAGTGATAAGCTACTGAAGCGGAAACAGCCCTGGTGGGAGTGAGCCTTGACTGGGAACGGTAACTCTCTGCCTGCTGATGAGTAAATGTAGGAAATGCAGTCAGAAATCCATCTGGAAATTGTAATCTTAGAAACAGGGAAACCTGTTCTATTTTCTGAGGACACAGAGTTGGTCAGACTTACGAAGTTTTGTCCTGTGTAAGTAAAAACGAAGCTGCCTGTGTACGTCCAATTGATGAAACTTGAACTCCGCCTTGTTGGAAAATTGAGGAAAGAAAACTAGCAGCTCAATGAACTGAGGTTAACGGCAGAGGTTACCTTCGGAAGGAAGGACTGATTAGGTCTCAAGAAAACCCTGTCCTTATGAAATATTAAATACGGGGATTTGATGGACAACGCTTGAATCTCAGACACCCGTCTGGCTGATGTGATAGCTATTAAGAATGCAGTTTTCCAAGACAGAAATTTTAATTCACAGGTGGCAGCTGGTTCAAAAGGTGATTACGTCAGGGCCTGTAACAAAATTTAAATCCCATGGCATGATGGGATCTGACACAGGAGGCCGAAGCAACCAAGTGTCCCTCAAAAAGGCCTTGCATAGCTTATGAGCCATGAGAGAGGGTTCGTAAGAGGTATGAAAATTAGAAATAGCGGCAAGCTGAACCTTAATGGTAGCAGGGGCAGAACCCTGCTGTAAAAGTGTGGATAAAAAAAATCTAAGCAGGGATGGGGGCTGTGAAAGGATCCAGTCCCTTGGCCTGAGCCCAAATTGAAAATCTTTTCCACTTGCTGGAGTAAATCTTCTTGGTAGATGATTTATGAGAAGCTAAAATGTGTACTACCTCAGGTGAAAAACAATGAAGTCTGACTAAAGATGGAAGTGGAGTAGCCAGGCTGTCAACCTGAGGGTCCGCAGGGAGGGATGGGACTCTCCTGACATGTCAGTAGGTCTGGTGCTGGGTCCAGAGTCCAAGGACTGTCCACTGCATACTGATGGAGAACCAGACTTGACGAGGCCAGTGTGGGGCAATAAGAATCATCTTGCTTCCCGAGGAAATGGCTTTCTGGATTCCTCTTGGTAGCAGAGGAAACTGAGAGAAAGCATAGAGCAGACTTGGGAGGCCAATCATGGACTAGAGCGTTCCTGGGTGACTCCCCCTGTGGGGGGATCAGAGTGAAGTAGTTGCACTTTATTGTGGGGATTGGCGAAAAGGTCGCATCAAGGCTGACCCCACCTGTTAAATCTGTTCCGCAACTGTTCAGGGACCACTCGTAAGGTATCAGAATAGATCTGCTCATCCTGTTTGCTATCACATTGGCCTTCCCCGGAATGTGTGTTGCCACTAGAAACCGTCGGGAAGACACTGCCCACTGCCACACTCACATGGCCTCTCT
Organism: Protopterus annectens; assembly: GCF_019279795.1. Taxonomy (NCBI): domain Eukaryota; kingdom Metazoa; phylum Chordata; order Ceratodontiformes; family Protopteridae; genus Protopterus; species Protopterus annectens. Next base: position 598,619,483 of record NC_056751.1, read on the forward strand.
GCATAGTTCCCCCTTGCTTGTTTAGGTACCACACCACAGACATATTGTCTGAGTGAATTGCAATCGTTCCTAGGGGAAGAGCTCTGCAGTGCTTGCAACGCCAGTAACACCGCTCTCATCTCTAGAACATTGATGTGCAGATGTACCTCGTGATCCTGCCAGGTGCCTTGGACTGTCCTGCCAAGATAATGCCCCCCCCCCCCCCCCTCACACACACACACACCCTATCTGGGGAGGCATCCGTGGTCACCGTGGCAACCGGAGTCATAGGAATAAACTGATTCCCTTCAAGTTGGTGGAACGCAGCCACCAACAGAGGTCTTGTTTGCACCGATTGGTGAGTAGGATCAGATGGGACAGGGGAAGTTTCTGAAAGAACCATTGGGCAGAGAAGCCACTGCAGAAGCCTCTTGTAATCTGGCCAGGGGCATTACCATAATGGTGGCTGCCATGGATCCCAGGAGCTGTAGGACCCATCTGGCTTGAACCTTCTTGAGGGGTAGCAACACGCGAACCTGGCCCTGCAACACCTCTATCCTTGAGGCAGGAACGCCCGCATATGAACTGTGTCTAGCTCTGCGCCTATAAATGTGACGCGCTGTGAGGGCAGCAAGGCAGACTTCCCCCATTCAAGGTCATTCCTAGTTGATGACGAAGGGCAATGGTCTTTTCCCTGGCGTTAATGAAGATGCCTGGTGGGGGCGGTGAGAAGCCAGTCGTCCAGGTATGGAAACACTTGGAATCCTTGTTGTCTCAGTTGAGCTGTCACCACTGCCAAACACTTGAACCCCCTGGGGACAGTGGTGAGGCCAAAGGGCAGAGCACGAAATCGGAAATGACTGGCTCCCATCCGGAAGCGTAAATGACTCCTGGATGCCCTGTCCATTTTGATATGGTAGTAAGCATCCTTGAGATGGCGCACATCCATACTTTTCCCCGTATCGGAAAAATAGACTGAAGGGTGACCAATCGGAACTTGGACTTTAGAACATACCGATTCAGTCACCTGAAATCCAAGATGGGTCTCGGGTCCCTTGTTTTTTTTGGCACCAAAGTCTTGAGTAAGTCCTTAATCCGATCTGGTCTGAGGGGACAGGTTGGATGACTTCTTTTTCCAGCGACTTTGAAATTTCTAGTGTTGCGTGATCCTTTTGACTGGGTGGAACGTCTGGGATTCTCTTGGGTTGGAGGAGGGTCTGACAAGGGGATGGAATAATCTCCGGTACCTATACGAAGCACCCATCGATCCTGAGTGATACTTGCCTAGGCTTCCGGGTACAACGAAATGCGGCCCCCGACTGGCTCGAATAGCACAGTTGGGCAATACATCAGGGACGATGATAGGAAGGCTCGCGAAAGGAATCACGGTCTCCCAAATTGCGAGGTCTTCCTCTGTCCCTAGGGCGGCGTCTCCCAGAATAGCCACCCCCTCCTTTGCCTCTGGAGGGGGACTCACCTTGACCGGCAGAGAAAGACTTCTGTGACTTTTTGAACCACATTTTTCCTCCCCTCTGAACCTTGGGGTAAGGCCTAGATTGGAGGGAAAAACAGACCCCTACGGCAGACGGTGTCTTTCCCTCTTGCTCACATCCGGTGAGGGTGTCTTTCACTTTGGTCCCAAAGAGTGAGGACCCATCAAAGGGGGTGTCAGTGAAGGAAGACTTGAAGGCCACCGCATAATGACACAGGCGCATCCAGGCTTGCATTCTAAGGGCTACACCTGAGCTAGCTGCCTTGCTCCCCCTCGGGTGCATAAGATATGAGCCTCATCGATGAGTTGACAATCGAGCCAAGAGTAGACAACTGGGCGTTAACAGTCTACCGCCTCAGGTACGTTACCAGTTAGAGTATCTCCTCTTTAAGGAGAACTCTTGAGCTGAGTAAAGTGGCATGGTTCAGAGACCTAAGTGTGAAGGTCGCTGGAGAGGGTACGCTTCCCGTACCGATCCATACTCCTGGACTCCTTGTTAGGAGGATGGACGGAGGAAGAAGACTCTGCTACTTCCTGCTGAGTGGCCGCCACCACCATGGCATCCACAGAAACCTCTTTGGACAGGAACTCTTATCCAGGGGGGCTGAAAGAAATTTATTGGGGTGTCTTGGTACAGGTTCCACAGAGTCAGGAGTCTCGCACGCCCTTCGACAGATCAAATCCAGGAGATCATCGAAGGGTGGAGACGCCCAGGAGGCGGAGGGTTGAGCCGCAAAGGCCTTGAGGAATGCAGATTCCTCCTCAGAGAGGCTTTTGGACGACCAGCCACCTCTCTGCCTCAAAATCTCCAGGATGTCTGAGAAAGCAGTCATCAGAGGATGACTTGTGGGACCCCTCTGACTCGTCGAGGTCAGTATCAGAGGTGAGGGACTCATCCTGGGAATCTCTGTGCTTCCTCTTACACCATTTCTTTCTTGGGGGCTCCTCAGGCACAGACTGAGCGGGGGTCTTCAAAGTTGGGGACCGCTCATGGGGGTATCCCCAGACCTTGGGGCTCCACCGTCAACCGATAGGGGGACATCAGAGGCTCTCGCCGGAGTGGAAGGGGATGGAATGACCGATCCGGGTGATGTCACTGGGGATCTAGCCAGTGCGCTCCTCATGGCCTCAAAGGCGGGTCCCTCTAAATCCAAGGATCGACCAACCTCCGAGGCCAAGATCGCAACCGAAGTTCCCCGAGCCGAAGCGCCGAGAGGGAGGCTCGGAACCGACAAGTCCCAAAGTATCCCCATCTGGCCCAACAGAGGAAACCCGGGTTCTGAAACCAGAGGACGGAGCAGACGTCGGCACTGATAAAGCCTTAAGAAGTATCGGAGCAGGCAGAACATCACTCGGAGCCGAACACTCTGGCTCCGAAGACAAGGAGGTGCTCGGAGGAGGAAACATGGGTGCACTCACTGGGACTGGCTCCGAAGCCGACTGAGTCGGAGCCGAAAATAATTTTGCCAAAACGGGCGACTGCAGGAGCCTGTGGACCACCCTATCCACATCCAAATCAGAGAGTCTGGTGGATTTGGAGGAGAGAGAAGGTGATTGTGATCTATCTGGAGATCCTTGCCTGACACTAGGAGACCGGCTCCGAATGGGCTCTAACATGATTAGGAGCCGAGGCAGATTCAAGAATCACAGCTACCTCCTGTGGCCCCGAGGACAAGGGAGCTGAGGAGGTGGTCCAATTTGGTAGTCTTCTCCGTTGGCTCCGATGAAACGGATGGAGCCGGAGATCTTTTATTAGCCTTAGAAATCTTGGTTTTAGACTGTGAACCAGTGGAAGAGTCCAAGGACTCCTCAAAGGAAGGCTTAAGAAGACCCTTCAGTATAAGTTTATTTTTTCATTCCTGTAGCACCCTAGGGCTAAAAGCGTGACAAAAGCTACAGGACTCTTGTAAATGTATCGCCCCTCAGGCAGTATACACAAACAGCATGTCCATCTGTTATGGACATCTTGTAGCTACATTTAGAACACTTTTTTTAAACCCGGAGGGTTTTTGTTCTTTTTGATCCTTGGACAGAACAGCAAAAACCACAGTACACAACACCACAGAAACGGGACTTTAGGCCACAACGGTTAAGGCGGGAACTACCGCTAGCAGTTGACAGAATCTCCAAGTTAAACGATTCTGACACGAGACACTCACCGAAGCAAGGGACATACGCTTTCAGACAAAACTACACAACGCAGGGAGGACTAGGTCCTCTAAACGGGCCTAGCCCGTAGGAACGGAGGGATACCACAAACAATACACTCACACCACACAAAAAAAACCGATAAGCAAACAGCTATTAAAATAGCTTTTGTGAAGAAAAAAGACAATTTTCAATGAGAAAAAAGTTTTAAAGCTACTTAGCCACAGCCAAGTGAGACCACGTCCTAGCTCCACGAGCGGAAAACGAGATCTGGGGTTATGGAGCGGTGCAACATGGGATACCAGGTTAGCCCAGCCAATTAGAGACTTCGTGCTAGAAAAATATAAGTTGGCAGAGTCTGAGCTGATGTTCAGCTCAGAACCCGTGAGTAAGAATGTAAGCGAGATTGGACCACATAACATAAAGTACTTTCCCTCCTAAACATGGGGGCTATTCAACTAGTACCAGAAGAGGAAAGGGGACAAAGTTTCTATTCCAGACTTTTCCTGGTACCTAGAAAAGACAAATTATGGCGTTCAATTATGGACCCGTCTACTCCAAACACCTTCCTGGACATTCCAGAATTCAAGATGCTGACTCTTCAGTTGCTTCCTATGCTAGGCAAGGATGCCTGGTTGGCAACTCTAGATTTAAGAGGCTTACCTGCATATCCTAATCGGGGAATCGTGCGGAAGATTCCTATGCTTCAAAGCAGGCTGCATGCATTGTCCGTTCTCTGCACTGCCCGTTGGCTTATCTACTGCGCCCAGGGTATTCACAAAGTGCTAGCACCAGTAATTGCATTTTGCAGGCAAAGAAATATTCAAATATATCCATACCTGGAAGATTGTCTAATTCAGGCAGAAAACCAGGCCATTCTTCTAAAACATCTGGCGTTTGTAAAAAGAGTTCTAACCTGTCTAGGGTACACCATAAACTAAAGTAAATCAACTGGTACCCTCTCGAAAGATTACATTCCTGGGTGCAAGCTTGAATACAACTGCCCATATGGCTTTCCTTAGGCCAGAAAAGCAAAGTCATTTGGTGACTTACTTCAAACAGGTGGCCACAAAAATCTTGCTATCTGCAAGGCAAATACTGAAGCCTTGGGGTTCATGACCTCCTGCATTCTTCTAATTTCATATGCAAGACTGCATATGAGGAAACTTCAGTGGTATGGAGTCACCATTGTCACAGCCTGGAAACAATGATTCCTCTCATTCATTGCCTGCACCTAGAGTTCCTATGGTGGGCAGAGGCCTGCCACCAAAACAAGGGACTGCCATTCACACCACCCCCTGCCGCCCAAACCCTAACTACAGACGCATCAGACTATGCATGGGGGGGGCTCATTTGGCAGGGAAGTGCATTCAGGGCAAATGGAGCCCAAATCAAATGCACCTTCATAGCAATCAAAGAAATGCTATCTGTACAGAATGCACTGACAGCCTTCAAGGACTACCTTCATCCAGGACATTTACTGATAAAGACTGACAACACTGTTGTGTGGTACATAAACAAGCAGAGGGGGTACACATTCCTACCCCCTATGCAGACTAGCCATGGCATTGTGGAACACTGCCTTGAGCTACCATGTATAACTGCAAGCTCAATTCCTGCCAGGAAAGCAGAATGCCCTGGCAGACTAAGCAGGAATCTCATGGATCCTCACGAATGGAAACTGGAACCATGGATTTTCAACATAATTGACACGCAAGTGGGGGAGCCCAGACATAGATCTCTTTGCCTCACCCCAGAACTACCAGTTGGACAAATTTTGCACAAGAACTTATCGCAAAAAAGCCTGGAAAGTGGATGCTCTGTCCTTCAGCTGGAAAAACCTATCAGTCTATGTCTTAGCCCCTCTGCCTTTGCTCTCCAGAGTTCTTCTAAAAGTCAAACAGGACAAACCAAAAATGATTTTGATTGCTCCAGACTGGCCTCACCAACACTGGCATCCACTCCTGCGCAGTGTCGCACATTTCTCCTTGGCACCTGCCTCGCACCTTCCTTTGTGTCTCAGCAGGAGAACCAAATTCTGTACCCTCAACTCCAAACATTGAATCTTGCTTGGCTAATCATTTAAATCCCCCCTTAGCATCCCTCAGCAAACCTGTGATGGATGTCATTTTGGAGGCGAGAAGACCTAGTACTAGAAAATCTTATGCTGACAAATGGAAGAGATTCTGTGCCTGGAATCCATCTCAAGGGGATGAGCACAACAGTGCCCAATTTACCTCAGAGTTTGCATTACTTAACTGAGATGCTTCTCAAGGGCCTGTTTTTTCTTCCATAAAAATCCATGCCTCAGCCATTTCAGCAAATTATAACACAGAACCCCCCCCCCTTTCTTTCATCCACTTAAAGCAGTACCTCAGAGGGGCCAAAAACTTGAGACTACCCAGGAGAGCTCCAACCTCTGCCTGGGACCTTAACATTGTATTGGAGAAACTCACTCTACCTCCTTTTGAGCCAGCTGCAACTGCAGACTTAAAATTTCTTTCCTGGAAAACAGCCTTCCTTTTAGCAGTCACTTCAGCTAGAAGGATATCTGAATTACAGGCCCTTATGGCAGTGGAGAGCCTTTCATCATCTTTCATGCGGACAGGGTGTCACTCAGGACCAATCCATCATTCATGCCCAAGGTGGTATCCAGTGTGGCTCTTAATCAGTCCATTCATTTGCCAACTTTCTTTCCTTATCCACAGAACAAGGGACAGCGGATTCTACATTCATTGGACGTACACAGACAACTTAGATCTTACGTGAACAGGACTAAATCTCAAAGAAAATCTAAACTACTGGTAGCATTTGCTGCAGGGGCAGAGGGGAGGGCTATTTCAAAGCAAACTATTTCTAAATGGATAAGCCATTGTATTCATTTCTGTTGTAAGCACCATGGAAAACCCATCCCCCAGGGGATCAGATCTCATTCCACCAGGGCTGCATCTACTTCAGCAGCCTTTCTCGGAGGTGTTCCTACCAGGCATATTCTAGAAGCTGCTACCTGGAGTTCAGTTCATACTTTCACCGAGCATTATCACGTAACAATTTTCTCTAAATCCAGAGCTGGCTTTGCCACTGCTGTTTTGCAGGGCCTTATAGCTGTTCCTAATGCTGTATAAATCCATCCTTCCAACCTTAGCTTTGGGAATCTACCCAAATGTAATGACTGCAACAGTGAAACTTTAACATAGTACAGATGTTCATCGTGCATACAGCTGCAGTCATAACAGATGGGTTACCCTTATGTTAGGCGGGTCCTCAGTCGGCCTAATGCCAAAGTCTAGGTCCGGGGTCGGTTGTCATCGCTTCTTCCCTGACGTCAGTGCGGCAGGGGTATAAAAGAGGTGGCCGACGCCATATTCTTCCGTCTTTCTTGCCGTGCGGTGCCCGAAGCAGATGCAGTTAGCAAGTGCTGGTCGGCCAGCTCCTGAGATTTACGAAAGTATTTCAGCCGAAGTCTTCTTGAAAGCTAAGTACCCCGTTGGGGAAACTTTTCTTGCCTCAGACCGATGTCGGACAAAGTTAATTGCATTTCTTGTGGGAAGCAAATACCGCATAAGGATTTCCACTCTTTCTGTATACCTTGCTTAGGCCCAGACCACGACGTCTCGGCCTGCCATTTTTGTGCTAGATTCAATAAACGCACTAAGCATCGGGTGGCGTTCGCCCTTCACTTTTTCGGTAAAAAATTTAATTATATTATGTCGTCGGATACTCCGACTCCAGTTTTGAGCAAAAAACGCAAAGATGAGGACCAACATACGAGGTCTGCACCACCTACTGAAACCACGTTAAGGCAGACTACCGGTACTCAGCGAGGCGCCTACGCAGCCCCTGACTACCGATGACAATGCATTACTGGTGTCTTCAGTACCCGAGGTCGCAGGCTCCTCGGCCCCCATTCCTACTACAGATCCCGCCACTCCTGGCGGGGAAACTCAGATTTTAGACAGGCCTGCCATTTCTCAAGGGGTCTTCAGGCCTTCCTCTTTCTCTTTTAAAGCCTTCACTAAATCTAAAGCAGCCATGAAAACCAAAAAACAGGTTCCTCAGACCCCCTCTCAAGGCACCATGCCTAAAAAAAAACAGACGCTTAAAATGGCTGAGGATTTGATTACTCTTATCAGGGGTTCTCAAACCCCCTCTGACAAAAGGCCTAGATTAGAGGAAGACTACCCTTCCTCAGATCAAGCTTCTGTTACCTCAGAACTATGAGGACCAGGATTATGCCTATTCTCCATTCGAAGACTCTGATGCAGAGGAGATGTCCTTCAAGAATGCAACTGCAGTCATAACGTATGGGTTGTCCTGCCTCAGGCAGCCCTCGGTCGGCCGGATTCCAAAGTCTGGGTCCGACGTCGGCTGATGTCGCATTTCTCTCCGTCAGAGCGGCAGGAGTACATAAGCATCAGCCGACGCCATCTTCTCCAGTCTTTCTTGCCGCGCGGTGCCCGAAGCAGAAGCAGTTCACAAGTGCCGGTCGGTCAGCTCCTGTGTTCTTCGAATCCGAAGTCATCAAAAAAGCTAAGTACCCCGTTGGGGACCTTTTCTTGCCTCAGCCGATGTCAGAAATTACTGGAAAAGTAAATTGTTTGTCTTGTGGTAAACAAATACCTCATAAGGATTTCCACTCTTACTGCCTCCCTTGCCTTGGCCCAGACCACGATGTCTCTGCCTGTGCCGCCTGTGCTCGCTTCAAGTGCACTGGCGCCGGGCGGAGTTCGCTGAAGACTTTTTCGGCAATAAATTTGATTATATGACACAGTCGGAACTACCGACAACGCAGACTCCTAAGAAACGAAAAGACCGGGACCGACATCCTCGGCCCGCGTCTTCCGACACCACGCCAAAACTAACCGCGAGTGCTCCCGTTCCCTCTGAGGCGGTTATTCCACCGCTACGAACAGAAGACACCGCATTACCGATACCTCCGATACCGGAGGCCGCTCCGCCAGTTATTGACTTTCCTCCGGATACTGAAACCGAGGAAATGCCCGAGACCATTGCTGTTGATAAGGTCACTCCTGCACGTGGAGCTGCTAGGCCTCCCATGTCCATGTCTATCAAGGCCTACACACGTGCTAAGGCAGCCAGCAAGTCCAAGCACCTTACTGCTAAAGCCTTACCTCAGCCTACTCCTGAAACACAAATCATGACTATGGCCGCAGACTTAATTTCCATGATCAGAGGTTCCCAGGCCCATCCTGAGAGAGGATCCCAGCCTCCTCCTAAGAGGCCTAGGGTTGAACCCTCTGACCCTCTCCCTTCAGATGAAGATTCTGAGGACTCTGTTCACTCTGAAAGCCAGGAAGAGCCCTTCCAGACCTATGAGGACTCGGATGCAGAGGACTCAATCCCCTCGGCCTCTCCTCCTGAGGATATTTCTTTTGGGGAAGTTCTGCATTCCATGAGGGAACATTTTAAGTGGCAAGGCCAGGAATATTCTGATTCCAGAAAGCGCCTTCGAACCTTCCTTAAAAAGCCCCAACACAGACCCTTAGCTATACCTCCTGTGCTTGATGTTTTGGATGATTTATACTCTGACTCCAGTGTTACCCCTGATACTCTTTCTGCTCTTGTCAAGCCTGACAGATACTATATGGTCCCAGAAACACATTCTCATTTCTTTAGGGCCCATGTTGTTGATTTAGAAACAATTTCACAGGGACCAAAAGGGGTTTCAGCTACCACCTCCAAAAATCCTTTGCCTTCCAACAGGGAAGCTAGGTCATTAGAGAGATGGGGGAAGAAGGTTTACACCTCCACTGCTTTATCTGAGAGCTCTCAATTGTCTTTCATATGTTTCAATATCAGGATTACCTGTTAGATGATTTACAGAAAACATTGGCCTCTCCTGAACCTTTAGATAGGAAGTCTTTGCAGGAGGCTGTGCAAAATTCTCAGCAAGTTAGCAATCACTTTCTTCAGTGTGGATATGATGCATTGGAAGCTTCATGTAGGGCAGCTATGACAGGGGCGGTCATTCGTAGACATGCATGGTTAAAAGAACAACCTTTACCAGATCATGTTAAGGCAAAACTTCTTGATGCACCCTTGGAAAAGAACAAGCTTTTTGGTGCTAATGCTAAAGATGTGCTAAAGTCCATTGAGGAAAAAGCCAAGTCAGTTCAGACAGTCAAAGATTTCCTCCAGGTTCAGCCACCCAGATTCAGCAGGAATTGGCCTTCTAAAAACTGGTCCTTTCCTAATCCTGAAAGATTTCAAAGGGGCAAAAACAGGCGTGCCCGAGGAAGAGGACAATACAGAGATTCCTACAGGGGACGACAATGGCAACCAGCAAACCAAAGAAGTGACACAGGGGTTTCTCCTGCCCCACAAGGACAATCTCAATGACTTTCCTCTAGTTCCGCTGACCAAGGAGCAAGCAGAAGCTCCTTTGGGCGGAAAATTATCTGTTTTCAGACAATTGGCACAGTCTGACAAAGGACAAATGGATTTTGGACGTTATAGACCACTGTTACAGGTTCCATTTTCATACCTTGCCAAGAAAACAAGGCATGCCAAACCTACCACAAAACCAGAGGGCAGAGGCTATCAAGCAAATTTCTCTGCTTGTTCAGATCAAAGCAATAGAAAAAGTTCCACAACAAGAACAAGGCCAGGGGTTTTATTCAAGACTGTTCCTTGTTCCAAGAAAAGAATCTCGATGGAGACCAATACTGGACTTGTCCGCATTAAACACTTTTCTCATAGTACCAAAGTTCAAAATGCTGACTTACTCCTTCCCATGCTGGGCAAGGGGTCTTGGCTGATTACTCTGGACCTCAAGGAGGCATACCTGCATGTCGCTCAAGGAGGCATACCTGCATGTCCCTATCAGACACAGCTGCAGAAGATACCTCAGATTTCTTGCAGGGCCAGAGCTTTATCAATTCTCAGCATTGCCATTTGGCTTATCTACTGCGCCCAGAGTATTCACGAAATGCCTGGCTTCAGTAATTGCTCATTGCAGGCTCCAGGGGATTCAAATTTACCCCTACCTGGACGACTGCCTCATACAAGCGGACGACAAACTGATTTTGACAAAAAACTTGAATTATGTCATACAATTGCTACAGGCTCTGGGATACACAGTCAACTTCCAAAAGTCAAGACTTCAGATATCCCAGCAAATCTTCTTGGGAGCCAAACTAGACACAACCTCTCAAATGGCTTACCTGACAGAAGACAAGCAAAAGAAGTTAACTCATTACTTCAAAGGTTTAGCAAAGCTCACCCAGATGACTGCAAGGAGATTCCTACAGGCCCTGGGTTACATGGCATCCTGCATTCTCCTGGTTCCACTAGCAAGACTACACATGAGAAAGCTTCAATGGTACCTAAAAAGCTTATGGTCTCAACACAGCAACAACCTAGAGGCAACCATACCGCTCATTCCATGCCTTTAAAAGGAATTTCTATGGTGGGCCTCGGTAAGCCAGTCAAACACAGGTATGTCATACAAAAAACCTCAGAAAACACAGACCATGACCACAGACGCCTCAGACCTTGGATGGGGGGCGCACATGGAGGGGCAGATGTATTCAAGGACAATGGTCTCCAAAGGAAACTCATCTGCATATCAACCAAAAAGAAATGCTGGCAGTAATGCATGCCATCGAGGCCTTTGGACAACAACTTCAAGGCCACCTGCTAATACGGACAGACAACACCACTGTGATGTGGTACATAAACAAGCAGGGGGGCACCCATTCTTACCCCCTTTGCAGACTGACGATGAATCTTTGGGAAAAATCACTGAGCCTAAACATACACTTGCAATCCCAGTTTTTTCCAGGCAAAGACAATGTGCTGGCGGACAGTCTAAGCAGGAATTTCCTAGACCCCCACGAATGGAGGTTACATCCAGAAATCTTCATACGACTCACCTCGACATGGGGCAGGCCAGAAGTAGACCTATTTGCCTCCCACCTCAATCATCATCTACAAAAGTTCTGTTCAAGGACATATCCACAAGCATGGAAAATAGATGCTCTCTCATTCAACTGGAACTTCCTAAAAATCTATGCATTCCCACCTCTGCCACTGATGACCACAGTATTACTAAAGATCAAAGCAGAGCAGCCCAAGGGGATCCTAATAGCTCCAGACTGGCCAAGACAACACTGGTACCCACTACTACGGAGCATATGTCACAACAAAAAGTGGGCCTTCCCCAATGGCCCCAACTTTTGACAACACAACTTCAAGACGGTTCATCCCAACATCCAGACGCTACAGCTAACCGCTTGGGAGATCCCATGAATAACCTCAATCTATCTCTCTCCAAGGAAGTTCAGCGGATACTAACAGAAGCCCGGAGACCATCCACCAGAAAGGTTTACTCAGCCAAATGGAAGAGATTCAGCATTTGGAATACCAGCAAGGGTCATGATGCATCATTATTGAACATTCCACTCATTCTGGAATATTTGGCAGATATGCTACATAATGGACTCTCATATTCTTCCATAAAAATACATGCTTCAGCTTTTTCAGCTAGATACAACACTGATCCACCTGTGTTTTCACATCCTTTAAGGCAATTCCTTAGGGGAATCAAGAATATAAAGCTCCCAAGAAAGGCACCAGTACCAGCTTGGGACCTCAACTTTGTCCTAGAAAACTTGACTCTACCTCCCTTTGAGCCAGCAGCTTTTGTGGACTTACAATTTCTCTCATGGAAGACAGCTTTCCTGTTGGCAATTACCTCAGCAAGAAGGGTTTCAGAATAACAGGCCCTAATGGCAATACCACCGTTCATAACCTTTCACAGAGACAGTCTCCTTACGAACCAACCCTACCTTTCTGCCAAAAGTGGTATCTAGGGTTTCTTTAAATCAAGCAATTCACCTGCCTACTTTCTTTCCCAATCCTGAGAACAAAGGGGAAAGACTGTTGCATACCTTGGACATTCACAGACAACTTCGCTACTACCTGGACAGAACCAAGATCAGTAGGAAGTCTGATCAGCTTTTTGTAGCTTACGCCCCGGGAGTACAAGGAAAAGCAATTTCCAAACAGGCAGTTTCAAAATGGATTAGACATTGCATCAGATTCTGTTATTCCTTCCATGGAAAGTGTGCGCCAGCCAATGTCAGACCACACTCCACCAGAGCTACAGCCACCTCTACAGCTTTTTTAAGAGGGGTGCCTACAAAAGACATTCTAGAAGCTGCTACATGGAGCTCCGTGCATACATTTTCTAAACACTACAACCTCCCTTTATATTCCAGAGCAGGCTTTGCTTCGGCAGTCCTGCAGGGATTGATAGCTACACCATCCTTTTCTTAGAGCATTCCACCTCCCCCAGCTAAGCTATGGTATTCAACCCATATGTTATGACTGCAATTGCATTCTTGAAGGACATAGTACAGTTTTGTACCTACCATAAATGTAGATGTCCGATAGATATGCAACTGCAGTCGGTTTCCTCCCTCCTTCCCCTCTATGCCTTGGGTCCACTCCTCTCCCTGTTATCCTTAGCTGGGGATATCTGTTATGGTGTATCTGTTTATTGCTTATTTATTTGTCTGGAAACCTGTTTTTGTCTTCCAATTTGATTACAGCCTTCCTTGGAGGGCACCTGGCATCTGGGGCAAGAAACACTGAAGAAGATGGCGTCGGCTGATGCTTATGAACTCCTGCCGCTCTGACGTCGGAGAGAAATGCGACATCAGCCGACGTCGGACCCTGACTTCGGAATCCGGCCGACCGAGGGCTGCCTGAGGCAGGACAACCCATATGTTATGACTGCAGTTGCATATCTATCGGACATCTACATTTATGGTAGGTACAAAACTGTACTTTTATTCCCTCGGTCTCCCCCCCCCCCCCTGAGGACTTCTCTTTTGGGGAAACCCTGCATACATTGAGGGAACACTTTCATTAGGAAGGCCAAGATTATTCAGACATCAAGAAAAGGCTCGGAATTTCTTCTGCTCCCCCAGCATAGGCCTCTGGCTATCCCTCCTGTTTTAGATATATTGGATGATGTGTACACAGAAGCCAGCCTTAATCCAGATTCTTTGCCTCCATGTCCTGTTAAACCAGACCGGTATTACCGGTTTCCTGATTCCCACCAGTTCCTATATAAAAGCCATACTGCTGACCCAGAAAGTTTCACAGGGTCCCAAGGGAATTAAGGCCTCTACTGCTAAAAACCCATTACCTTCAGAGAGAGATTCCATAGCTTTAGAAAGGTGGGGCAAAAAGGTGTACACCTCGGCCACTTTAACCATGAGGGCATTAAACTGTCAGTTCCATATGGGCATTAAACTGTCAGTTCCATATGTTAAAGTAAACAGTTTTTGATATCTCAGCTGAAAAGCAAGATGACACAACCAGATTTAAGAGTTGCAGGATTTGTTGCATGGTGCCAAGCAAGTGGGTAAACATTCCTTGCAGTGTGGTTTTGATGCTTTAGAGGCCTCATGTAGAGCTGCTGTTACGGGGTCTGTTATACGTAGGCATGCTTGGCTCAAAGAGCAAACCTTACCAGATCATGTCAAAGCTAAATTATTAGATGCACCTCTTCAAAAAGATGTATTGTTTGGTGTTAAAGCTGAGGAGGTGCTAAAGAAAATGGAGGAAAAAGCGAAATCAATGCAAACAGTGAAAGATTTCCTGCAGGTACAGCCTCCACGTTTCAGCAGAAACTGGCCTTGAAAAAAATTGGTCCTTTCCAGCCACGGACAGACCTCAAAGGGGCAGTTTCAGGTGCCCAAGGGGTAGAGAGCAACCTCATGGATCATTCAGAGCCAGACAGTGGCAAGCACCAACCCCACGAGGTGCAGAAGATCTGTCTTTTAGAAAACAGACGCAATGATTTCCCCCTACACCTGCCAAGCAAAGCTTTAATGGCAGGACCTTTGGGCGGAAAACTGACCACCTCAAAAAAATTGGCATATTGTTACAAAAGACAAATGGATTCTGGGCATAATAGAAGGAGGCTACATGTTCCACTTTCACACCCTTCCAAAAATGAGAGGCATGCCAAACCTGCCACAAAATCAAAGGGCAGAGGCACAAAAACAAATTTCAGCTCTCATGGACATGAAAGCAATTCAAGAGGTACCTGCAAAAGAACAAGGTCAAGGGATTTATTCCAGACTATTCCTGGTACCAAGGAAAGACAAAGATTGGAGACCTATCTTAGACCTATCCATCCTAAACACATACCTACAGGTGCCAAAATTCAAGATGCTCACATTACAGCAGCTTCTTCCCATGCTGGGCAGGGAGTCTTGGCTGGTAACATTGGACCTCAAGGAGGCATTACCTGCATGTCCCTATCAGACAGGATTGCAGAAGATACCTCAGATTTCTTGCAGGTTCAACCCATTACCAATTCTCTGCATTGCCCTTTGGCTTATCTACTGCGCCCAGAGTGTTTACGAAATGCCTGGCATCAGTATTCGCCTTCTGCAGACTACAAGGGATACAAATCTACCCATATCTGGATGACTGCCTGATCCACGCGGACAGCAAGGACATACTACTGCAGCACCTGGCGTTTGTAATAAAACTGTTGAACTTCCTGGGATACACAGTCAACAGAAAGAAATCAAAACTAATACCCTCTCAACAAATAATATTCCTGGGTGCCAGCTTGGATACAACCACCCAGATGGCCTACCTCACACCAGACAAGCAAGGGCAGCTGTCTCAATACTTCAGAAAAATGGCAACTTACACCAGGCTAACTGCAAGGAAAGTCCTGCAGGCTCTGGGATTCATGGCATCTTGCATCCTACTAATCCCATGTGCAAAGCTGCATATGAGGAAACTTCAATGGTACCTGAAAAACTTATGGTCTCAACACAGCCACAGCTTGGAAGCAATTATACCACTCATTCCATGCCTTCAAAAGGAATTTTTGTGGTGGACTCAAGCTTGCCAAAGAAACACAGGTCTTACTTTCTGTGTACCTCAAGCAACTCAAATCATTACAACAGACGTCTCAGACTACGCCTGGGGAGCACACATGACAGATCAGTGCATTCAGGGAAAATGGACCCGAAAAGAGAAGCGCCTTCACATCAACCAAAAGGAAATGCTAGCCGTGCAAAAGGCTATTATGACCTTCAAAGACCTACTGCATCCGGGGCAGCTATTGATAAGGACCGACAACACCACAGTGATGTGGTACATAAACGGGGGAACTCATTCATACCCCATGTGCAGGCAAGCCATGACCCTGTGGAACACAGCACTGGAATTGCAAATTCAACTACAGGCACAATTCCTGCCAGGGAAGGAAAACACACTGGCAGACAACCTAAGCAGAAATATGACAGATCCGCACGAATGGAAGTTGCATCCTCAAGTTTTCACAAAGATAACTCAGGCATGGGGACAGCCAGACATAGATCTCTTTGCTACCCACAGAAATTGCCAGTTGAAAATATTTTGTTCAAGGACCTATCATCCACAGGCCTGGAAAGCGGACGCACTTTCCTTCAATTGGGCAACATTGACAGTCTATGCCTTCCCGCCTCTTCCTCTGCTGCCCAAAGTTCTTTTAAAAGCCAGAGCAAAGAGGCCGAACATGATTCTCATTGCTCCAGACTGGCCAAGACAACACTGGTATCCGCTCCTGAAGAGCCTGACACATTCCCCACCATGGATCCTACCTCTAGTCCCTCTTCTGTTGTCCCAGCACAACTACACAACCCTTCACAACAATCTCAAAACTCTAAATCTAGCTGCATGGAGAATTCCTTGATTTCCCAACAGTTTCTCTCCTCCAAGGAGGTGCAGGATGTCATCTTGGAGGCCAGAAGACCCTCTACAAGAAAGACCTACTCCGCCAAATGGAAGCGATTTTTTGCCTGGAATCAAGAAAAGGGACAGAATCCTTGGTTAATAAATGTACCTCAAATTTTACAGTACCTAGCTGAGATGTTAAACAATGGACTTTCCTTCTCCAAGATGCACGCTTCAGCCATTTCTGCACAATACAACACAGATCCTCCTTTATTCTCTCACCCTCTCTTAAGGCAGTTCCTCAGAGGGGCAAAGAATATAAAACCCCTAAGGAAACCACCAGCCCCTGCTTGGGACCTCAACTTCGTATTGGAAAAGCTGACCCTTCCTCCCTTCGAGCCAGCTTCTTCAACAGAGTTTACAGTACTTGTCATGGAAAACAGCCTTTCTTCTGGCTATCACCTCAGCACGCAGGGTTTCGGAGCTACAGGCCCTCGTGGCTGTGCAGCCATTCATCATTTTCCATCAGGATAGAGTTTCCTTACGAACCAACCCTACCTTTATGCCAAAGGTAGTATCCAGTGTAGCTTTGAATCAGACTATCCACTTTACCTACCTTTTATCCTAATCCACAAAACAAAGGGGAAAGACTACTACATTCCTTGGACTTTCACAGACAACTTCATTACTATTTGGACAGAACAAAGCCATTCAGGAAATCTGAGCAACTCTGTGTCCTATGCAGCAGGTGCTCAGGGAAAGGCTATTTTCAATCAGACAATTTCAAAGTGGATAGCCCACTGCATACGCTTTTGTTACTCTTTTCATGGAAAAACTGTGCCTGCATGCATCGCATCCCACTCCACCAGAGCCACAGCTACCTCTGCAGCCTTCCTCCTGGGGGTCCCTACCAAGGACATTTTGGAAGCAGCCACCTGGAGTTCAGTGCACACTTTCTCCAAGCACCATCACCTCCCACTATACTCAATCTAGAGCGGGCTTTGCCACAGCAGTCCTGCAGGGCATCCTAGCCCCTCCTAGTTCCACTTAGTGCCTACCACCCTTACTTAGCTTTGGGATTCTGCCCATCTGTTATGACTGTAGCTGTATGCATGATGAACATAGTCGATGTCCTTCAAGAATGCAACTGCAGTCATAACATGTGGGTTGTCCTGCCTCAGGCAGCCCTCGGTCGGCCGGATTCCAAAGTCGGGGTCTGACGTCGGCTGATGTCGCATTTCTCTCCGTCTGAACGGCTGGAGTACATTAGCATCAGCCGACGCCATCTTCAGTCTTTCTTGCCGCGCGGTGCCCGAAGCAGAAGCAGTTCGCAAGTGCCGGTCGGTCAGCTCCTGTATTCTTAGATTCCGAAGTCATCAAAAAAGCTAAGTACCCCGTTGGGGACCTTTTCTTGCCTCAGCCGATGTCAGAAATTACTGAAAAAGTTAACAATTGTCTTTCTTGTGCTAAACAAATACCTCAGAAGGATTTCCACTCTTACTGTCTTCCTTGCCTTGGCCCAGACCACGACGTCTCGGCCTGTGTAGCCTGTGCTCGCTTCAACAAG
The DNA here is from genome assembly GCF_019279795.1 of Protopterus annectens. Classification (NCBI taxonomy): domain Eukaryota; kingdom Metazoa; phylum Chordata; order Ceratodontiformes; family Protopteridae; genus Protopterus; species Protopterus annectens. The sequence goes on from NC_056751.1 coordinate 598,637,383, forward strand.
CATACTGTCAGGCGCCGGGCGGAGTTCGCAGAAGATTTTTTTCTGCGATAAATTCGCTTACACAATGCCGTCGGATCTTCCGACATCAGACTCCCAAGAAACGAAAAGACCGGGACCGACATCCTCGGCCCGCGTCTACCTCCGACTCCACGCCAAAACCTACTGCGGGTGCTCCGGTTCCCTCTGAGACTCTCTCCACCGCTCCAAACCGAAGACACCGCATTACCGACTACTCCGATTCCAGATATCACTCCGCCTGTTATTGATTTTCCTCCGGATACCGAAACCGAGGAAATGCCAGAGACCATTGCTGTAGACAAGGTCACTCCTGCACGTGGAGCTGCCAGGCCTCCTATGGCCATGTCTATTAAGGCCTACACCAGGGCTAAGGCAGCCAGCAAAACAAAGCATATTACTACTAAAACCTTTCCTCAGCCTACTCCAGAGACACAAATTATGTCTATGGCTGCTGATTTAATTTCTGTGATTAGAGGTTCACAGGCCCATCCTGAGAGGATCCCAACCTCCTTCTGATAAATGGCCCCGGGTTGAACCCCCTGACCCTATTCCGTCAGATGAAGACTCTGAGTGTTTTGTCCACTCTGATAGCCAGGAAGAGCTCTTCCAGACCTATGAGGACTCAGTTGCAGAGGATTCCATCCCATCGGCCTCCCCGCCTGAGGATATTTCTTTTGGGGAAGTTCTGCATACCGTGAGGGAACATTTCAAGTGGCAAGGCCAGGAATATTCTGATTCCAGAAAACACCTTCGGACTTAAGAAGCCCCAGCACAGGCCCTTTGCTATTCCTCCTGTACTTGATGTTTTGGATGATTTATATTCTGACTCTAGTGTTACCCCTGACTCTCTTCCTCCTGCTCCAGTCAAGCCAGACAGGTATTACAGGGTCCCAAAAACTCATTCCCATTTATTCAGGGCCCATACTGCTGATTAGGAAACTATTTCTCAGGGGCCTAAAGGAGTTTCAGCTTCTACCTCTAAAAATCCACTGCCCTCCAACAGGGAAGCTAGGTCATTAGAGAGATGGGGCAAAAAGGTTTACACATCCACTACCTTACCATGAGAGCCTTGAATTGCCTTTTTCATATGTTACAATATCAGGATTTCCTGTTAGAAGATTTACAAAAAACATTGGCCTCTCCTGATCCTTTAGATAGGACGGCTTTGCAGGAAGCAGTACATAACACTCAGCAAGTAAGCAATCACTTCCTGCAGTGTGGATATGATGCACTGGAAGCTTCATGTACGGCAGCTATGACAGGGGCAGTCATTCGTAGACGTGCATGGTTAAAAGATCAACCTCTACCAGACCATGTAAAGGCAAAACTTCTGGATGCACCTTTGGAGAAGAACAAGCTTTGCCATTTGGCTTATCATTTGGCTTATCTACTGCGCCCAGTGTATTCACAAAATGCCTGGCTTCAGTAATTGCTCATTGCAGGCTCCAAGGGATACAAAATTACCCGTACCTGGACTGCCTCATACAAGCGGACGACAAATTGATGTTGACAAAAAACTTGGACTATGTCATACGATTACTTCAAGCTCTGGGATACACAGTCAACTTTCAGAAGTCAAGACTGCAGCCATCCCAGCAAATAATCTTCTTAGGAGCCAAATTAGACACAGCCTCTCAAATGGCTTACCTGACAGAAGACAAGCAAGAGAAGTTAACTCATTACTTCAAAGGTTTAGCAAAACTCACCTAGATGACTGCAAGGAGATTCCTACAGGCCCTGGGTTACATGGCATCCTGCATTCTCCTGGTTCCATTAGCAAGACTACACATGAGAAAGCTTCAATGGTACCTAAAAAGCATTTGGTCTCAGCACAGCAACAACTTGGAGACAACCATTCTGCTCATTCCATGCCTACAAAAGGAATTCCTATGGTGGGCCTCGGTGAGCCAGGCCAACAAAGGTATGTCATTCAAAAAACCACAGATAACACAGACCATGACCACAGACGCCTCGGACCTTGGATGGGGGGCGCACATGGAAGGCAGGTGTATACAAGGACAATGGTCTCAAAAGGAAACACATCTGCATATAAATCAAAAAGAAATGCTGGCAGTAATGCATGCCATCGAGGCCTTTCAACACCAACTTCAACAAGGCCATTTACTGATACGGACAGACAACACCACTGTGATGTGGTATATAAACAAGCAAGGGGGCACCCACTCTTACCCCCTTTGCAGACTAACAATGCATCTTTGGGAAAAATCACTGAGCCTAAACATCCAATTACAATCCCAGTTTGTTCCAGGCAAAGACAATGTGCTGGCGGACAGCCTAAGCAGGAATTTCACAGATCCACACGAGTGGAGGTTACATCCGAAGATCTTCACACAACTCACTTCGACATGGGGCAGGCCAGAAGTAGACCTATTTGCCTCTCACCTCAACCATCTACAAAAGTTCTGCACAAGGACATACCATCCAAAAGCTTGGAAAATAGATGCTCTCTCATTCAACTGGAATTTCCTAACAATCTATGCATTCCCACCTCTGCCACTGATGACTTCAGTACTACTAAAGATCAAAGCAGAGAGACCCAAGGGAATCATAATAGCTCCGGACTGGCCAAGACAACACTGGTACCCACTACTAGGAAGCATATGTCACACCAGGAGGTGGGCCCTTCCCCAATGGCCTCTACTTTTGACTCAACACAATCTCAACACAGTGCATCCAAACCTTCAGACACTGCAGCTAACAGCCTGGGAGATCCCATAAATAACCTCAACCTATCTCTCTCCAAGGAAGTTCAGCGGATACTAACAGAGGCTCGAAGACCATCCACCAGAAAGGTTTACTTAGCAAAATGGAAGAGATTCAGCAATTGGAATACCAGCAAGGGGCATGATGCCTCATTGTTGAACATCCCACTCATCTTGGAATATTTGGCGGATATGCTAAAGAACAGCCTCTTATTCTTCCATAAAGATACATGCATCAGCTATTTCAGCTAGATATAACACTGATACTCCAGTCTTTTCACACCCTTTGCTAAGGCAATTCCTCAGGGGAATCAAGAACATCAAGCCACCAAGAAAGGCCCCAGTGCCAGCCTGGGACCTCAATTTTGTCCTAGAAAAACTGACTCTACCTCCTTTTGAGCCAGCAGCTTCAGTTGACTTGCAATTTCTCTCATGGAAGACAGCTTTCCTGTTGAAAATTACCTCAGCAAGAAGGGTTTCGGAACTACAGGCCCTAATGGCAATACCACCGTTCATAATTTTTCACAGAGACAGGGTTTCATTCAACCCTACTTTTATGCCAAAGGTGGTATCTAGGGTTTATTTGAATCAAGCTATTAATTTGCCTGCTTTCTTCCCCAATCCTGAGAATAAGGGGGAAAGACTGTTACATACCTTGGACATTCACAGACAACTTCGATACTACCTGGACAGAACCAAGGCCAGTAGGAAGTCTGAACAACTTTTTGTAGCTTACGCCCCTGCAGTCCAAGGAAAAGCAATTTCAAAACAGACAATTTCAAAATGGATTGGACATTGCATCAGATTTTGTTATTCCTTTCATGGAAAGACTGTTCCAGCCAATGTCAGACCACATTCCACAAGAGCTACAGCCACCTCTACAGCATTCTTAAGAGGGGTGCCTACTAAGGACATTCTAGAAGCTGCTACATGGAGCTCCGTGCATACATTCTCCAAACACTGCAATCTCCCTCTATACTCCAGATCCAGAGCAGGCTTTGCTTCGGCAGTCCTGCAGGGTTTGATTGCCACACCATCTTTTCCCTAGAGCATACCTCCTCCCCCAGCTAAGCTATGGTATTCTACCCACATGTTATGACTGCAGTTGCATTCTTGAAGGACATAGTACAGTTTTGTACCTACCATAAATGTAGATGTCCGATAGACATGCAACTGCAGTCGGATTTTCCCTCCCTCCATACCCCTCTATGCCTAGGACCCTCTCCTATCCCTGTTTCTCTAAGCTGGGGATATCTGTTATGGTGTATTTGTTTTATTGGTCATTTATTTCTCTGGAATCCTGTTTTTGTCTTCCAATTTGATTACAGCCTTCCTTGGAGGGCACCTGGCATCTGGGGCAAGAAACACTGAAGAAGATGGCGTCGGCTGATGCTTATGTACTCCAGCCGCTCAGACGTCGGAGAGAAATGCGACATCAACTGACGTCGGGCCCAGACTTTGGAATCCGGCCGACCGAGGGCTGCCTGAGGCAGGACAACCCACATGTTATGACTGCAGTTGCATGTCTATCGGACATCTACATTTATGGTAGGTACAAAACTGTACTTTTTGTATCTACCATAAATGTAGATGTTAGTGCTCATATAGCTGCAGTCCAGGTTTCCCTCCCTCCATCCTCTCTTAGGACAGGCTTTATGACAAACACTTTTCATATAACCCTTTTTTGGGGTGTTCTTTTATGGTGTATTTGCTTGCAACTACTGTTTGATTTATCAACATTGCATCTTTGCATAACATTGTTTGCCTACCTTCTGGGGGCACCTGACATCTGGGGCAAGAAACTGAAGAATATGGCGTCTGCTGCCTCTCTTATACCCCTGCCGCACTGACGTCAGAGAAGAAGCGACGACAACCGACGCCGGACCTAGACTTTGGAATTCGGCCGACCGAGGAACCACCTGACTGCAGGATAACCCATCTGTTATGACTGCAGCTGTATGCACGATGAACATCTGTACTATGTTAGTGTTTCACTGTTGCTCTGTTAGTTATGTTAGTGTTACTCTGTTCAGTAGGCATTACCCTTCCAGGAATTGGTCTTTCCCTGATCCTGGCAAGCAGGGTCGCTCTAGGCCTAGGGGTTTCAGATCTTCCAGAGGACAGGCTTCTGCCCCTCAAAGGGCGAAACAATGTTTTTCTTTGGCTGAATCTGGGAGTTCTAAGCCAGCTTCCCAAAGCAAGCATTCTGAATGACTCCGGCCTATTTGTGCCTACCTCTGTGGGCCCTGAGTTTACTTTGAGGGGGGGGGGGGGGTAGCCAGATTTGCAGAGGTATGGTCTACCATCACAGATGACAAATGGGTGCTCGGTATTGTAAACCAAGGTTGCAAATTTTATTTTCACACCTTCCCTGTTCTGAAAGGGTACCAAGACATACCCAGAACTCAGGGCAGAGGTAGAAAATCACATTTCTTCTCTACTGACCATGGGGGCTATAGAGCCAGTTCCTGCAAATCAGGCAGGCCTAGGTTTTTATTAGACTTTTCTGGTACCCAAAAAAGGAGGCACATGGCACCCTATTCTGAATGCTGGGCAATGATTCATGACTGGTAACTTTGGTTCTCAAGGAGGCTTATCTGCACATCCCAATATGGGAAAGTTGCAGGCAGTTCCTTCGCTTCAGGCTGGGCGCAACACTTTTAAATTCTCTGCACTGCCCTTTGGCTTATCTACTGCTCCCAGAGTTTTTACAAAGTACCTGGCTCCAGCCATTGCTTTTTGCAGGCAGAGCGACATCCATATTTATCCTTACCTGGATGACTGTCTCAAACTCCCCAGAACAACTAGAAAAGGCTTTGGACTTCGTAAAGAACTTTCTCACCTCTTTGGGTTACACACTCAACAAAAGTGTCAGTTGGTTCCTACAAGGGAGATTTGTTTTCCTGGGAGCAAGTCTGAATATAGCCACCCATATGGTGTTCCTCCTTCAAGAGAAGCAAGAAGATCTTTTGGCTTACTTCAAGAACTTGGCAAGCATGACACAGCTCTGGGCAAGGCAATTCTGCAAGCACTGGGATTCATGGCTTCATGTATTCTGATCCCATATGCAAGGCTGCATATGAGAACTTCAATGGTACTTCAAGAATCTTTGGTGTCAACACACACAGGACTTAGACTTGATTCTTCCCTTAATTCCCTGACTACAAAAGGAGTTCCTCTGGTGGGCGACAGCCTGTTCTTGGAACAAGGGTCTGCCTTTACCCACCACTGGCCTGCCAGACTCTCACCACAGACTCCTCAGATTATGCATGGGTGGCTCATCTGGAAGGCAAGGGCATACGCATACAAGGGACTAGGAGCACCCAGCAGATTCATCTGCACATAAACTTAAAAGAATTGATGGCAGTGCAGCAGGCCTTGCTGGCTTTCAAGGACCTACTCTACCCTGCGACTCGTCTGTGGTATTGTCTGTCCTGATCAGCAATGTGGTACATCAACAAGTAGGGGGGCACTCTCTTTCTTGTGCAGACAAAGCATGTGACTGCGGTCATTAGCAGCTTCCATGGGCATACATCTAATAGCCCAGTATCTTCCAGGGAGGCTAAATTCCTTGGTGGATCATTTGAGCAGACATGTTCTGGATCCTCAGGAGTGGCAGCTGAGCAAAGTCATTTTCCATCGCGTCACTCTGCATTGGGACACTCCACAGGTGGATCTTTTCTCTTCTCACACCAATCATCTCCTTCCAACCTTCTGCACCAGGGAGTTTCACAACAAAGCTTGGAGAGTGGACGCACTGTCCATCCCATGGACACAACTCTCAATTTATGCTTTCCCTTCTCTGCCTCTTCTTCCCAGATTGCTGATAAAGATAAGGGATGAAAAACCCAAGGCTCTTATAGTACCAAATTGGCCCAGGCAGCATTGGTATCCCCTTCTTCGCAGCTTTTCCCGGGCTCAGCCTTGGCATATTCTCCTGGTACCAGATCTGTTGGTTCAGGAAGGGGGAAAGTTCCTTCGTCCTCCTCTTTAAACTCTGCACTTAACTGCCTGGCAAATTCTTCAAATCTTTCCCAATAGGTGGTGGAAGTTCTTCATGAGGCCAGGAAGCCTAGCACCAGAAACTCCTATGCAGATAAATGGAAGATATTTTGCTCTTGGATGCTGGATAAAGGAGGACTCTCCATCCTTTCTCTCATTCTTGATTACCTAGCAGGCTTGCTTAATGGTGGACTTTCCTTTTCTTCAATCAAAATTCATGCTTCAGCAATTTCTGCTCATTGCTCTTTTGAGCAACCCATTTTTCTCACCCCTTAATGAAAGCAGTTCCTGAGGGGAGCTAGCAATCTTAGACCTCCCAGAAGAGCTCCTACTTGGGATCTAAATTTTGTCCTGGAAAAGCTTACTCTACCTCCCTTTGAACCAGCTGCCTCTGCAGATTTGAAGCTTCTGTCCTGGAAGACTGATGTCCTTCAAGGATGCATCTGCAGTCCTTACAAATGGGTTGTCCTGGCCTCAGGCAGCCCTTCGGTCGGCCGGATTCCAAAGTCTGGGTCTGGCCTCGGCTGATGTCGCACTTCACCCGACGTCATAGCTGCAGTTCTGCGGGTATAAAGGCATCAGCCGACGCCATTTTCCTCAGTCTTTCTTGCCGCGTGGCGCCCGAAGCAGAAGCTGTTCGCAAGTGCCGGTCGGTCAGAACCAGAGATTACTACTACCAAAGACTTCTAAAAAGCTAAGTACCCCGTTGGGGACTCTTTCTTGCCTCAGCCGATGTCAGAAAAAGTGAATAACTGTAACTTGTGGGAAACAAATACCTCATAAAGATTTCCACTCTTACTGCCTACCTTGTTTAGGCCCAGACCATGACGTAGCAGCTTGTCTAGCCTGTGCTTCTTTCAACCGACGGACGCTTAGACGTCGGTCGGAATTTGCTGTGGAGTTTTTCGGCTCCGCTTTTGCTTACAATATGCCGTCGGAAACTCCGACTTCGCAATTAACTAAAAAACGCAAGGAAAAGGACAGACACCCGTGGTTTCGGCCGAAACCGCGGTTAAGCCAACCTCGAGTGTCTCTGTTTCGGCTGAAACAGAGTCCACGGTTCTTCCTTCGGCCGAAAGCTTGCCTCCTACCGAGGCCTCATCCAGCATGGCTGAATCTGCTACTGAAATCCCACCTGCTCTTGCAGGTTCACAGGATTTATCTGATGCTATACCTTTAGATATATCTACTCCTGCACGTGGAGCTGCTAGGCCCCCTGCATCCATGTCGATTAAGGCTTTTGCCAGGGCTAAAGCAGCAAAATCTACCAAAACTGTGCCTGCCTAAGACCCCCTCTCACAGGCCTAGCTCTAGTTCTCAAATGCTTAGTCTAGCAGAGGATCTCATTTCTTTGATCCGGGGATCCCAACTTCACCCTGACAGGGCCTCTCACCCACCTCCAGAGAAGAGGCCTAGAGCAGAGCCCCCCTGAGCCAGTTTCTTCAGATTACTCCTCTGATGATTCAGATAATACAAACCCTCCAGAGGGCCCTTATTCTCCTTATGAGGACTCTGATGCAGAAGACTCCATTCCTTCTGCCTCTCCGCCTGAGGAATTTTCTTTTGGGGAAACCTTGCATGCTATGAGGGAACAATTTCAAGGGCAGGGCCAGGATTTTTCAGACTCTAGGAAAAGGCTTAGGACCTTTTTGCATTTGCCACAGCATAGGCCTTTAGCCATTCCTCCAGTACTCACTGTTGTGGATGATGCATTTAATGATGCTTGTACTGCTCCTGATTCTCTTCCTCCGGCCCCTGCTAAGCCCGACAGGTACTACAGGGTTCCGGACACATTATCATTTGTATAAGGCTCCTTTTGCAGATCCTGAAACTATCTCCCAGGGACCCAAGGCTGTAGCAGCTACCTCTGCCAAAAACCCCCACCCCTCTGAAAGGGAATCTAGGGCTTTAGAGAGATGGGGTAAAAGTTTACACTTCTGCTACTCTTTCGGCTAGGGCCTTAAACTGTCAATTCCACATGATTCAGTATCAGGATTTTGTTAGATCAGTTAACTAAAAAACTGTCCTCGTCTGAACCATTAGACAAAAAATCAGTTCAGGAAATGGTACATAACATGCAGCAGGTCAGTAATCATTCTTTAAAATGCGGCTATGATGCACTGGAGGCTTCCTTTAGATCAGCTATGACTGGTACAGTGATCAGAAGGCATGCATGGTTAAAAGAGCAGTCCTTACCAGACCATGTTAAATCAAAGCTCCTAGATGCTCTCATGGATAAGCTCAATTTGTTTGGCTCCCCTGCACAGCAGGTGCTGAAGAAGGTGGAAGAGAAAGCAAAATCTGTCCAGACAGTCAAGGATTTCTTACAGATCCAGCAGTCCTTACCAGACCATGTTAAATCAAAGCTCCTAGATGCTCCCATGGATAAGCTCAATTTGTTTGGCTCCCCTGCACAGCAGGTGCTGAAGAAGGTGGAAGAGAAAGCAAAATCTGTCCAGACAGTCAAGGATTTCTTACAGGTCCAGCCTCCAAGGTTTAGTAGGAACTGGCCTTCCAAGAATTGGTCCTTTCCAGACACCTCCAGAGCTCAGAGGCAGGAATAGGCGCCCAAGAGGCAGGGGTCAATCCAGAGGTGCCTACAGGGGACGCAGGGGCAGCCTAACAACCAGCGAAGTACTGCCACAGATCCAGCCACCACCACTTCCACAGGACAATCACAGTGACTTGGCTCTGAGACCGCCTACCAGGGAACTAGAAGCACCCTTAGGCGGAAAGCTAGCCTTATTTTCAGTAAACTGGCATCACATCACAGGAGACAAATGGATTTTTCAGACAATAGACCAAGGTTACAGGTTTCACTTCCATACTCTACCAAGGAAGAGAGGAATGCCAAACCTACCTCCAAATCAGAAGACAAATGCTCTACAACAAATACACCACTTACTAAGGATGAGAGCTATAGAAAGGGTACCGTCCATGGTACAAAGGTAAGGATTTTACTCAAGACTTTTCCTAGTGCCAGGAAAAGAAAACCAATGGAGACCTATTCTCGACCTGTCCGCTCTAAACACATACATCATTGTTCCAAAATTCAAAATGCTGACCCTTCAGCAGCTTCTTCCCATGCTGGGCAAGGAGTCTTGGCTGGTAACTCTAGATCTCAAGGAGGCATACCTGCACGTCCCCATACGACCAAATTGCAGAAGATACCTCAGATTTCTTGCAGGATCAGAGCATTATCAATTCTCAGCATTGCCCTTTGCCTTATCTACTGCACCCAGAGTATTCACAAAATGCCTGGCATCAGTAATTGCTCATTGCAGGCTTCAGGGAATTCAAATTTACCCTTACCTGGACGACTGCCTGTTACAAGCGGACAACAAAAACAAATTAGAAAAAGATTTGAAAAAGGTCATTCATATACTGCAAGCCATGGGATACACAGTCAATATAAGAAAGTCAAGGCTGATACCATCCCAGAGGTTAACTTTCTTGGGTGCAGAACTGGACACATCAAATCAAATGGCATCCCTCACAGCAGAAAAACAGAAGCAACTTCCTCTCTATTTCATGGCATTAACAAAGCAAAACCAGCTAACAGCAAGGAAAGTCCTGCAAGCCCTGGGTTACATGGCATCCTGCATAATATTGATTCCACATGCCAGACTATATATGAGAAAGTTACAATGATACCTAAGGAATTTATGGTCTCGGCACAAGCACAGCCTAGAAACCCAAATTCCAATAATTCCATGCCTGAAGCAAGAATTCCAATGGTGGGCTCAGGCCTGTCAGTCGAACAAAGGGATGCCCTTCCACAGCACTCAACCAAGCCAGACTATCACAACGGACACCTCAGACCTCGGTTGGGGGGCACACATGCTGGACAAGTGCATACAAGGTTTATGGTCTCAAGACCAGCTGAACCTACACATAAATCAAAAGGAGATGCTGGCAGTAAAACTGGCAATTCAGACATTCAGACCACTTCTTCGACAGGGTCAATTGCTGATAAGGACGGACAACACCACAGTTGTGGTACATCAACAAACAGGGAGGCACACATTCATACCCTCTATGCCGGATGGCAATGGACCTCTGGAATGTGGCCCTGAGCTTCAACATTCAGTTACAAGCAATATTTGTACCAGGAAAAGAAAATGTACTAGCAGACATCCTAAGCAGAACTACCACGGATGCCCACGAATGGATGCTACATCCAGACATCTTCAAATCCATTAGAGAAATGGGGACTACCAGAAATAGACTTATTCGCATCCCTACACAACCACCAATTGAAAAAATTCTGCACGAGGGCATACCACCCACTTGCTTGGAAGGTGGACTCCCTATCTTTCAGTTGGAAAAACCTGAAAGCATATGCATTCCCACCTCTTCCTTTGATGCACAAGGTGCTATTGAAGATCAAAGACCGTCCAAGGATCATCCTGATAGCTCCAGGCTGGCCGAGGCAGCATTGGTACCCATTACTGAGGAACATGTCTCTGGAACAAATATGGCATCTGCCCCTAGTTCCCTTACTGTTAACACAGAACAACTTCAAAACCCTGCATCCAAACCTGAAAACAATGCAGCTGGCTGCCTGGAGCATTGCATAAGACAAAATAACCCTGATTTATCTCAAAGGGTTAAAGACATTATCTTGGAGGCTCGCAGACCCTCAGCAAGAAAAACTTATTCAGCAAAATGGAAAAGATCTCATTTGGAGTGCAACAAAAGGAGTAGATGCATCAGTGGCAAACATAGCTAACATCCTGGAATATTTAGCAGAGCTTTTCCACAATGGTCCGTCTTACTCCTCCATTAAGATTCATGCATCAGCAATTTCAGCAGAATACAACATGGATCCTCCAGTCTTTTCTCAACCTCTACTCAGACAGTTTCTCAGAGGAATTAAAAATGTGAAACCACCAAGGAAACCACCATTGCCTACATGGGATTTGAACTTTGTGTTAGAAAAGTTAACACTCCCCCCTTTTGAACCAGCAGCAACAGCAGAATTACAGTACTTATCTTGGAAGACTGCATTCCTACTTGCAATCACTTCAGCTAGAAGGGTTTCTGAATTACAGGCATTAATGGCAGTACAGCCCTTCCTTATCTTCCATCGGGATAGAGTGTCCATGAGAACTAATCCTACCTTTATGCCAAAAGTGGTCTCCAGAGTATCTTTAAACCAAGCAATACACCTGCCAACATTCTTCCCCAACCCACAGAACAGGGGGGAAAGATTGCTGCATACCTTGGACGTACACAGACAATTGCGCTACTACCTGGACAGAACCAAGAACTATAGAAAAACTGACCAGCTTCTGGTAGCATATGCCACAGGAATGGAAGGAAAAGCAATTTCAAAACAAACAATCTCAAAATGGATAGGAAATTGCATTAGATTTTGTTACTCTTTTCATGGAAAGGCAACTCCAGAAAACATCAGACCTCATTCCACAAGGGCTACGGCCACTACTACAGCTTTCTTACGAGGAGTGTCTACCAAAGACATTTTAGAGGCTGCTACTTGGAGCTCCATGCATACATTTGCCAAGCATTATAATCTGCCTTTATACTCCAGATCCCGAGCAGGTTTTGCCACTGCTGTTTTGCAAGGGATCTTAAATGCACCATAAACTCTTAGTGCTTCTTTAGTGCCTCCTCCCCCAGTTTGGCTATGGTATTCTACCCATTTGTAAGGACTGCAGATGCATCCTTGAAGGACATAGTACAGTTTTGTACCTACCATAAATGTAGATGTCCGAGAGGTATGCATCTGCAGTCAGGATTACCCACCCTCCTTCCCCTCTGTGGTACTCCTAGGGTATTTGCCCACCTTGTAGCTAGCTGGGGAATCTATTATGGTGTATTTGTTTGTATATATGTATATACATGTTTGTTTCTATTTGCTCTCTATTGTTTGGAAACATTTGCATTTATCCAAATTTAGCCTTCCTAGAGGGCACCTGGCATCTGGGGCAAGAAACACTGAGGAAAACGGCGTCGGCTGATGCCTTTATACCTGCAGAACTGCAGCTATGACGTCGGGTGAAGTGCGACATCAGCCGAGGCCAGACCCAGACTTTGGAATCCGGCCGACCGAAGGGCTGCCTGAGGCCAGGACAACCCATTTGTAAGGACTGCAGATGCATACCTCTCGGACATCTACATTTATGGTAGGTACAAAACTGTACTTTTTTCTTTTGGCTATTACTTCAGCCAGAAGGGTTTCAGAGCTGCAATGGCAGTAGAACCTTTCATTTTTCATTCCAATCGGGTTTCTCTGAGAACTAACCCCTTCATTATGCCCAAGGTGGTTTCCAGTCTGACCCTTAACCAGTCTATTCACCTGCCTACCTTTTTCAATCATTCCCAGAATAAAGGGGAAAGGATTCTGCACACTCTTGATGTGCAGACAACCGAGATTTTACTTAAACAGGACTAAATCCTTTTGAAAATCTGAGCAGATGTTGATTTTGCTCCTGGGGCTCAAGGTAAAGCTATTTCGAAACGAACCCTCTCCAAATGGATTGCTCATTTTATACTCTTATTACATGCAGCATGGGGAGGTTCCCCCTTGGGATATTAGGACCCACTCTACTAGAGTAGCCTCTACCTCTGCAACTTTTCTGAGAGGTGTGCCTACTAAGCACACTCTAGAAGCAGCTACTTGGTCTTCTGTCCATACTTTCACAAAGCGTTGGTCTACCTTTGTTTTCTAAATCCGGGGCTGGTTTTGCCTCTGCAGTTTTGCAGGGCCTTCTTACCAACCCTTAATCTGTGATTCATCCTCCCCCCTTTGTCTTTTTCCTGGGCTTCGGGAATCAACCCATATGTTAGGACTGCAACAGTGAAACACTAAGAACATAGTACAGTTGTGTACACTTAACATAGATGTAGATGTTAGTGTCTTCACTGCTGCAGGCCTGGTTTCCCACCCTCCATTCCCCCTCTTTTCCTAAGGCACAGACTACTTAATTTTATTTTTTGGATGTCATGTTTCCAGGGTGTTTCCTTCCAGGGTTAGCGTTCTTTTGGGGGCTCCTGACAGTTGAGGCAGGAAAAACTGAGGAAATGGCATCTGGTGCCTCCCTTTAGACCTGACGTTCTGACATCAGTTTAACAATCGACTGCAGCAGATGACATATACAAAGGACTCGGGTATTCGGGCCAACAGAGCTACTGGGGGCCGGATAGTCCGTATGTTAGGACTGCAACAGTGGGTATGCTCTAACATCTACATTTATGGTAGGTGTACACAACTTTACTTTTTTCCTGTTTGCGCTCAAACACTTTCATATGAACTTTAAGTCCTCTTTGTGAAAAACACCTTTCTTATTCTTTCCCTTTATCGCACTTACCCAGCTCCTCAAAGCTCTCTAACACTTTTTTATTGTTTTCTTAGTACCATTGTTGGTAGCCCTTTTGGAGGGATTTCTGGCTTCAAAAGATGCCAGAAGTGTGATGGAAAGTTGCCTAATTCTAATGGGGACACATGCTGACTGCTTGGGCCTGGTTTTCAAGAAGACTGCTGTTTGTCATGGTTGTCACCTGGCCCTTGTGTAAAGAAAAAAACAAGTTAATTCTGAAGGGACTTATCTGATTTTGATGAGGCCATCTCTGCTTCCTTAAAGTCTAAAACTGATGTTGCCTCACCTTCCTCGTCCTCCTCATGAAGGATCAAAGAGGAGGAGCCATTCAGTTCAGACAGTTTCACTGGCTTACCACCTGCTAAGTTGACAGACTTCCGAGGTTCTTGTAGTTTCCTCTTAACCGAAAGGAGAATTAATTGAATCTTCAGTGTAGTTGGTGCTGGCTACTGCACCGACTACGTCTACACCTACAGTTATTTCTGACGTGGTACCTTCAGTGCCTCATTTCTATCTGTTTCAGAACCTAAGGAATTTTATTTTAAAGATGGGCACCGAACAAGATGCTCCCCTTCTGTAGACCCTTTCATAGACTGACCTCCAAGTCCTTTCTTTGAAAGACCTAGATCCCTTGTTGGTCTGTTCAGTCAATTCCACCACGAGCATTATGGAGTCTGTTATGAGGTTGGTGGACCAGCACCTGGCGGCAAGGGGGTTAACTTCATCTGTTCCTAGCCTGTCAGGCTCTTGAACCTTCCCTGTCTCCACTGGTTTTTGTTCTTCCACTGATTCCAACTGAGCCTTCATAGTTCCTGGCTCCGGTCCTAGATGTCCTTCAAGGATGCATCTGCAGTCATCACATATGGGTTGTCCTGCCTCAGGCAGCCCTTCGGTCGGCCAGATTCCAAAGTCTGGGTCCGGCGTCGGCTGATGTCGCCCCTTCCCCGACGTCAGAGCGTCTGGGGTATAAAAGCGTCAGCCGACGCCATCTTCCTCAGTCTTTCTTGCCGCGGTGCCCGAAGCAGAAGCAGTTCGCAAGTGCCGGTCGGCCAGCTCCTGTAATTCAGCTATCCGAAGACTTCAAAAGCTAAGTACCCCGTTGGGGACTCTTTATTGCCTCAGCCGATGTCAGATAAAGTTAATTGTTTAACTTGTGGGAAACAAATACCTCATAAGGATTTCCACTCTTACTGTCTTCCCTGCTTAGGCCCAGACCACGACGTCTCTGCTTGTTCAGCCTGCGCTTCCTTCAACCGACGCACTCTTAGACGTCGGTCGGAGTTCGCAGAAGAGTTTTTTTGGGGCTAGTTTTTCATATAAAATGCCGTCGGAAACCCCGACTTCACATTTAACTAAGAAACGGAAAGACAAAGACAGACACACTCGCCCCGCGGTTTTGGCTGAAACTGCATCTAGGCCTACCGCGAGTGTCTCTGTTCTGGATCCAAGGACTCTATCAGCCGAGACAGCCTCAGCCCCGGAGGCTTCTACCGAGTTGGTTACAGAATTGCCTTCAGAAACCGGTGTATTGGAATCTTCCGACACCGTTCCTTTAGACAAAGCTTACACCAGCACATGGTGCAGCCAGGCCTCCTGCATCCATGTCCATTAAGGCCTTCACCAGGGCTAAAGCTGCTAAACACACTAAAGCCATGCCTCCCAGGGTTATTCCTCAGGGACCCTCTTCTAGTTCACAGATTCTAACCTTAGCAGAGGACCTTTTCTCTTTAACCAGGGGCTCAGCCCCATCCGGACAGGGGCTCTCAACCCCCTCTAGACAAAAGGCCCAGGGTAGATCCCCCTGATCCCCTTTCCTCTGAGGAGGCCTCTGATGGCTCGGATCACTCAGACCTTCAGGAGGAGGCTTATTCGGCCTACGAGGATTTGGATGCAGAGGAATCTATCCCCTCATCCTCCCCTCCTGAAGAGCTTTCCTTTGGGGAGACCCTTCATTCTATGAGAGAGCATTTCAAATGGCAGGGCCAGGAATATTCTGACTCCAGGAAAAGACCAAGAACTTTTCATTTACCTCAGCATAGACCTTTGGCTATTCCTCCTGTGTTAAATGTCATTGTGTATTCTGATTCTAGTATGACCCCTAATACTCTGCCTCCGGCCCCTGTTAAGCCCGATGGGTATTACAGGGTCCCGGATACTCATAATTTTCTTTACAAGGCCCACTCTGCTGATCCTGAAACTATTTCACAGGGCCCTAAAGGGGTTGCAGCTGTTACTACTAGGAACCCACTCCCCTCTGCAAAGGAGTCCAGGGCATTAGAAAGATGGGGTAAAAAAGTGTATACTTCTGCCACTCTTGCTATGAGGGCATTAAATTGTCAATTTCATATGATACAGTACCAAGAGTATTTGTTAGAAGAAATGCATAAGAAAGTCTTCTACTGAACCCCTTGACCGTAAATCCCTTCAGGATCTGGTACATAACTCCCAGCAGGTTGGCAACCATTTTTTGCAGTGTGGTTATGATGCATTGGAAGCTTCATGTAGGTCAGCAATGACAGGTGTTGTCATATGTAGGCATGCTTGGCTGAAGGAACAATCTCTGCCAGACCATGTTAAAGCTAAGCTTTTGGATACTCCATTGGAAAAGCAAAAGTTATTTGGTTCCACTGCTCAAGAAGTCCTAAAGAAATTTGAGGAAAAGGCAAAATCTGTACAAACAGTTAAGGATTTTCTTCAAGTTCAACCGCCTCGATTCAGCAGAAATTGGCCTTCCAAGAATTGGTCCTTTCCGGACACAGAAAGGTTTCAAAGGGGCAGGGACAGGCGTGCCAGAGGTAGAGGGCAAGCTAGGGGCTCCTACAGAGGCAGTCAATGGCAGCCTCCAATCCAGACAGGCAGTTCAGGACCTTCAACTGCTGTACAAGGACAAACTCAATGACTTTGCTTTGATTCCGCCAACCAGGACTCAATTAGAAGCACCTTTGGGCGGAAAGCTTTCTTTATTCTCAAAAAATTGGCACAACAATACAAGAGACAAATGGACACTCCAAATAGACAACGGATATGGGTTCCATTTCCACACATTGCCAAAAAGAAAAGGCATGCCAGGTCTGCCACCAAATCGAAGGACAGAGGCTTTGAAACAAATCTCAAACTTACTACAAATGAAAGCCATAGAAAAAGTTCCTCTTTCAGAACAAGGCCAAGGATTTTACTCCAGACTATTCCTTGTTCCAAGAAAAGAACATCAATGGAGACCAATTCTCGACTTGTCTGCACTGAATACTTATCTCACTGTGCCAAAATTCAAAATGCTGACTCTACAGCAACTCCTTCCCATGCTGGGCAAGGGGTCTTGGCTGGTGACTCTAGACCTCAAGGAGGCATACCTGCATGTCCCTATCAGACAAAGTTGCAGAAGACACCTCAGATTTCTTGCAGGGTCAGAGCATTATCAATTCTCAGCATTGCCTTTTGGCTTATCTACTGCACCCAGAGTATTCACGAAATGCCTGGCATCAGTAATAGCACACTGCAGACTTCAGGGGATTCAAATATACCCGTATCTGGACGACTGCCTTATACAAGCGGACAGCCAACAAACTTTGGTAAAGGACTTAAATTATGCCATCAATCTTCTGCAGGCCTTGGGATATACAGTCAACATGCACAAATAAAGTCTTGTTCCATTCCAAAGAATAACCTTTCTGGGTGCGGATCTAGATACAACCACCCAAATGGCTCATCTCACAGAAGAAAAACGGACAACTACCGGATTACTTCAAAAATCTGACAAGACAAACTCAGCTGACTGCAAGGAAAATCCTGCAGGCCCTGGGTTACATGGCATCCTGTATTCTTTTGATTCCACAAGCAAGGCTACATATGAGAAGGCTACAGTGGTACCTAAGGAGTTTATTGACTCAGCACAGTCACAGTTTAGAAACTTTAATCCCACTCATTCCATGCTTTCAAAAGGAATTTCTGTGGTGGGCTCAGGCCAGCCAGTCCAACAGGGGGTTGCCCTTCACAAAGCCAAAAACCTCCCAAAATATAACGGACGCTTCAGACCTAGGTTGGGGAGCGCACATGGAGGGCAGAGGTATCCAAGGACAGTGGTCACGAAAGGAGCTACGCATGCACATAAATCAAAAAGAAATGCTAGCAGTGATGCATGCAGTCTAGGCCTTCAAACTCTTTCTGCATCAAGGCCACCTACTAAGGACAGACAACACCACCCATTCCTATCCTCTTTGCAGACTGGCAATGAATCTATGGGAACTTTCCTTGAAACTCAATATACAGCTACAAGCTCAGTTTGTGCCAGGGAAAGACAATATACTGGCGGACAGCTTAAGCAGAAATATCATGGATGCGCACGAATGGATGCTGCATCCAGACATCTTCCTACAGATAACACAATCTTGGGGGAGGCCGGACATAGATCTATTTGCATCCCCCCACAATCCTCAACTGAAGAAATTCTGCTCAAGGACATACCACCCACAAGCGTGGAAAGTGGACACTCTCTCTTTCAGCTGGAGAAATCTAACAGTGTATGCATTTCCACCTATTCCATTAATGACCAAAGTGCTACTGAAGATCAGGACAGAGCAGCCAAAAGTGATTCTGATAGCTCCGGACTGGCCAAGACAGCACTGGTACCCACTGCTAAGGAGCATGTCACGTACGAAACCATGGCCTCTGCCTCTATGGCCACTTCTACTGACACCGCACAGATACAAAACTCTACATTCCAACCTGAAAACCTTGCAAATAACAGCCTGGAGAATACCTTGACTCCTCAGGATAAGCTATCCCAGAGAGTGAAGGATGTTGTTATGGAAGCTCGCCGCCCTTCCACAAGAAAGACATATTCAGCAAAATGGAAAAGATTTCTCATTTGGAACACCACAAAGGGCCTAGATGCGACAGTGATGAGCATGGCACATATCCTGGAATATTTGGCAGAAATGCTCCACAATGGTCTGTCTTACTCTTCTATTAAAATTCATGCTTCAGCAATTTCAGCAGAGTACAATACTGATCCACCTGTCTTCTCTCATCCTCTCCTAAGACAGTTTCTAAGAGGAATCAAAAACATCAAACCCCCTCGGAAACCACCTCTACCTGCTTGGGACCTTAACTTCGTGTTGGAAAAACTAACACTGCCTCCATTTGAACCAGCAGCATCTGCAGATCTACAGTACCTTTCATGGAAGACTGCCTTCCTGCTGGCCATAACCTCAGCAAGAAGAGTTTCGGAGTTGCAGGCCCTGATGGAAGTACAGCCATTTATTATTTTTCAACAGGACAGAGTTTCTTTGAGAACTAATCCCACATAAAGGTGGTATCCAGGGTTTCATTAAATCAAGCCATTCACCTGCCTACCTTCTTCCCAAATCCACAAAACAAAGGGGAGAAACTGCTGCACACCCTGGACATTCACAGACAGTTGCGCTACTACTTGGACAGAACTAAAGCTTTCAGAAAAGCTGACCAGCTGTTGGTTGCATATGCTGCTGGTACTCAAGGAAAAGCAAATTCCAAACAGACTATTTCAAAATGGATAGGAAATTGCATTCGCTTTTGTTACTCCTTTCATGGAAAGACTGTACCAGCTAACATTAGACCTCATTCTACGAGAGCCACAGCTACCTCCGCAGCCTTCTTAACTCATTCCCCTCCAGTAGGGCTCTTTTGAGTGTGTACCATTAACTCCTAGTGGGCATGGCTTCAGCATTTAAAAATTGATGTAATCACCTTACATTTTTAACAAGTACCCATTGACAGAGGTCGTATATCAATACGATTGTGTTTGCTATTATGTATGCTTCAAGATAAAATTTTCCAATACCTTGTATGTAACATGGTTTTGGAATTATTAATGCAAACATGAACAAGCAATATTTGACGCCTAGAGGAGCAGTAGGGTGTAACTGCAGAAACGCCTGGAGACGTCACTCTGCTGTAATGAGTTGAGGGGTGGCTACCAAGGACATTTTAGCAGCTGCCACATGGAGCTCCGTGCATACATTTGCCAAGCATTACAATTTACCTTTATATTCCAGATCCAGAGCAGGCTTTGCTACGGCTGTCCTGCAGGGTATCTTAGCTACACCATCCTTTTCTTAGTTCCTCTACCCCCAGATTGGCTATAGTATTCTACCCGTATGTGATGACTGCAGATGCATCTTTGACGGACATAGTACAGTTTTGTACCTACCATAAATGTAGATGTCCGATAGGTATGCATCTGCAGTCAGGTTTACCCTCCCTCCCTCCCCTCTGGTATTTCTTGGGTACTTACCCCTCTATTAGCTAGCTGGGGGGGATCTATTGCGGTGTATTTGTTTTGATATAGATATATATATATATATATATATATATATATATATATATATATATATATATATATATATATATATATATATATATATATATATATATATATATATATATATAATGTTTGGATTTTATTGCATTTTTCCAAATTTAGCCTTCCTTAGAGGGCACTTGGCATCTGGGGCAAGAAACTGAGGAAGATGGCGTCGGCTGACGCTTTTATACCCCAGACGCTCTGATGTCTGGGAAGGGGCGACATCAGCAAACGCCGGACCCAGACTTTGGAATCCGGCCGACCGAAGGGCTGCCTGAGGCAGGACAACCCATATGTGATGACTGCAGATGCATACCTATCGGACATCTACATTTATGGTAGGTACAAAACTGTACTTTTCTATGGTATTGTTGCAGTTAGATTATCTCCAGCACCGGTTACTACCCTGACCTCTTCAGTTCTGTCAGATATGGCAACCTCTTGCAGTTGAAGCTTCATGGTCAGGGTGGTATGGATCCACTCTAGTGTTGGAGCCATCCATACTCCTCGGGGCATCAGCACATGTGAGCTTGACTTCAGCTTTGGGGCCTGCTTCCTTGGTGAGTGGTGTGACAATGGTTCTGAGGGAGTCTGTTCTGGGCTCCCATTCCTCTATGGAGGGGCCTGCTTTCCAGGCCATGGAGAGGGCATTGTCCTCTGTGGATTTGCAGTTGATGCCAGTTTTGTAGAGCCAACATCCCTGGTCCGTCCCCTTGCCCAGAGCTTCCACTAGCCTCTGACCTGGGACAGCGGGCACAGAATCCTCTGGATTCAATTGTGATGGTTATGCCTTCAGCCATTTCTCCGGCGAGTCCCACTGAGGAGGTGCTGCTGAAAGTGCAAGAGGAAGCACTTGGACTCCTTTGTAGAGTCTTAACACAGAAGATACTGATTTTGATGAAGGGGAAGGCTCCCCAAGGTCACTCCTGGAAGATGTCTCATTTGGAGACATTAGAGATCTTGAAGCCTAATAGGATCCCAGACATTCCACCCAGTCTCGGGGATGCAGCAGTCTTAGAAATTCAAAAACTGCTTGACAGATTCATCCAAGCAATCCCACCAGACCAAATAGGATCCGCTGTTTACTCAGGATTTTTTTTAGTGCTAAAGAAAACAGGACTGGAAACCATTTTTGGATCTCAATGTGATAAGTCAGTTCAAACAGAATTCTGGATGGTTATGGTTCAGTCTATACTTGCTTTCTTAAGAAAAGACAATTAGATATGCTCAGTAGATCTTCAGGATCCATATTGCCACATAAAAATGGACAAGTACTCCAGAAGATTCCTGCACTTCCATCTAGAAGCCAGTCATCAGTTCAGCCCCCAGGGTCCTCACCAAGTGCAAGACAGTGGTAGCAGCTCCCTTCAGACTGCAAGGATTCCACATGTTTCCATATTTAGACAAATGGCTCCATTACCGCACCTACCAGTCTACTTTTGCAGGCAAGGGACTACTTTCTTCAAAATTGTATGTCGCTGGGGAGCAATGTAAACTACAAAAAATCCCATCTAGAGCTAACAACAGTTGGGATTTATAGGACCAGTACTAAATGCATGCACCAGTATCGCATCTCTTCCCGCAGAAAGACTTCAAAGAATAAAAGTGGAGGCAGACAGATTATCGCAGCAAAACGGTGACTGCAAGACTGTTATAAACTCTAGGATCAGTGGCAGACTGCCGCTTTAGTTCCCTGGCGAGATTTCACATGCGAATCTTAGTATGGCTCTTGGCATCACAATGGTCTCTGACTCGGCCAATGTCCCATCAGGTATTATTACTGTATGCAAGAAAGACCTGAGTTGGTGGATTCAGTCAGGCGAAAGTTTGTCAGGCCAACCCTTTGTCCCTCCTCGACCCCAGGCCATAGTGACCATAGGTGTCCCAGATATTGGGGGGACATTGTCTGGAAAACTGTCCAAGGCACTTGGTCCCAGATGGAGACCAATTTGCAAATCAGTGTTTTAGAGATGAGGGCAGTGCTCTTAATGTTGCAAGCATTCCAAGAAAACCCTTCCCTTGGGAACGGTTGCTGTTCAAACAAAACATGTCAGTGGTTTGGCATATCCCCAGGCAAGAGGGAACCAGATCTTACCCTCTTTGTCGAGAAGCACTTGGAGTATGGCAATGGGCAATTTCATCCAACCACAGTCTAATTGCAATGCATTTTTTGGCAAGCCCCAGTGTGATTGTGGACAAATTGAGCAGAAGCATCCTAATGCCTCATGAGTGGTGTCTCAGTCCTGTGGTGACGGAAAGGATATTCTGTCATTGGGGCCAGCCCTGCTGCAGTCTCTTTGCATCCCCTCTCAAGTGCAGCAGCTACTTTCCCCTATTACCAAAGTAATTCTCAGTCGCATTCTGGCCTCTGCAAATATGGTTTCCCTTTCTTTGGCCTCTCCTAATTTAGAAGCATTGGACCCTGGTTCCATCTCCAGACCTCTTGTCCCCTCCAGAGGGATTTGTTCATCTGAATCTTTATCTCAAGTTCACTGCGTGCCTTCTCCAGTTCCAGTGATTGCCAAGCATAATAGTCTTTCGGCCTCAGTCCAACAAATCGTTCTAGCCTCCCATAAACCTTCGACTAGAAGACTAACAGTGAATGGCAAAAATTTTCAAAATGGGCTAGAGAGAAGAATTGCGACCCATTTTCTGGACTAGTTAAGGTCTTAGAATTCTTGGCTTCGCTTTTCGATGCAGGAGCATCCTCCTAGACTGTACGAGTGCATCTGGCTGCAGTTTAACTTTCATGATGGTTTAAATGATGCAGCTGTAATATCCCACAAACTTTGCAAAGCTTTTCTGAAAGGGACCCTAATACTCAAACCCCCATATAAGGAGCCTTCACCTTGGGACTTTAATCTGGTGTTATATTCATTAGTTCCTTCCCCATTTGTGCCATCTGCAAATTGTGATTTTGAAGTACTTCTCTTGGAAAACCTTATTTTTGGTTGCAGTTACTTCTGCCAGGAGAATTTCAGAACTACTTTCAAGCCTCCTTACCTAACCTTCTATAAAAACAGGGTGACCTTGTGAACTAACATCCTTTCATCCAAAATTAGTTTTGAGACGTATCAACCAGATGATGCAACTTCCCATATTTTTCCCCAATTTTTCAAACAGGTGAATATTGTCTACATTTACTAGATGTTCATAAACTGTTCTGTTTTTACCTTCACAGAATAAAAGAATTCAAAAAGTCTGACTAGTTTCCTTTTCTTCAACTACTTTGGGTAAATCACTCTCTAAGGTCACTCTGGCTAAATGGCTAAAAGATTGTATAGCCTTCATTTATACTGAAAGGAAATTACAGCTACCAGGCCCTATAAAAGCACATTCTACAAAAGCAGTTGCCGCTTCTACAGACTGTGCAGCGGCTACTTGCCCATCCCCACATACGTTTATTACTCATTATAAGCTGGATCTGGTCTCTAGGGGCTGAGCATCATTTGGTTTAGTGGTGCTCAGGAATATACTTCCATGAGACTTCCCAAGATTTGGGTAACTGGGGATTCTGTCCCACATTCGAGGAATAAGTGAAGATTGACAATATCAGGTAAAGAAGTTATGGCTTACCATAACGTTCCATCTGTGTTGTCGATATTCACTTATCCTTGATATTCCCACCCACCTTCCCTCTGCCTTTCAGGCTTCTTGGTAGAATGGATCTATCCCAAAAAGATTAGATTCTCTTTTTTATGAATACAGATATGGTCTCTGATCTGTTATTTCCTGTCTTGTCACTATCTAGTGCAAACTCAGAGATAATTTTGAGAGGTGCATTATGGGTAAAGCTAAGCTCGAGTGGGTGGCACAAGCTGGAATAATGTGTTCCGAGCTGCGAAGCTGAATCCATAGTCTAGGATAAGTGGAGATCGACAACACAGATGGAACGTTATAAGACATAACTTTTCTTGTTAACCTCCTCCCACACAAAAAGGCGGCCTGTTTGCATAGGAGATGGTCTGACTTGAGCATGTACATTTTGATTTTGTTTACTTTGTTAGAAAATGGAAAATAGATTAATATTCAGGGTATTCTACAAGGGTGGTGATGGTATTAGCTAGGCAAAGTTTTGTTCACCTAGCTTAAGTCCTAGATGTTAAAGACCATTCTCTGAGCATGTAGTCCTCAACCCCCCCCCCCCCCATTTTTGTACATGGGGTCAGCTGTGTCGCCATCTCTATTCAGTGCCGAACAAGGCCTGACTAATGCATCCACCTCTTCCCTGGATGCCCTCATTTCCTCTTACCTTCATGTCCACCCCAAATCTTCACCAGATTATCCTCCACTTTTCTACACATGTGCCCAAGCCACTGCAGTTTGTCGTTTGTTTTCTGTAAATAGATCTACCTTGGCTTCTGGTGCCATTCAACTCCACCTATTTTCTCCTTTTGAGGTGCTAAAGCCCCAAGTAATTCCTTGAAGTTTTGTGCTTTCTCTCCAGTTGACTACCAGGTCTGCAGCCTGTTCTGTGTTGACCTTAGAGCCTTCTCTGACCCTTGCTTGTAGCTGATTGTGACAAACTGTGTTTTGTGCTCTGGGATAGCCTTCAGTGAGTTTGACTTTGTAATTACGGATTCTGCTCCATTGCCCTTTCCTTGCTAGGAGGAAGTCTACCTGAGTTGCATGGTGGGGACTCCATGTGATTTTTGTGACGGTCTCACTTTCTGAACCACATGTTTGCTATTGTCAAGC
Organism: Protopterus annectens; assembly: GCF_019279795.1. Taxonomy (NCBI): domain Eukaryota; kingdom Metazoa; phylum Chordata; order Ceratodontiformes; family Protopteridae; genus Protopterus; species Protopterus annectens. The sequence continues at coordinate 598,662,507 of NC_056751.1, forward strand.
TATTTGCCAGACAAGTCTAGAATGGCCTCTCTTCCTGTTGCCCTCCCAGGTAGTCCTTGTATCCTTTTCTGTCTGTCCCGATATGTGCATTCGTCGCCCATTATTAGCACCTGTTTATGTTGTCCTGCTTTATCTGGTAGGTCCTGCAGCTGCAGTCTGAATGCACTCTCTTCCTCACTAGCACAAACTTGCTGTTGGGGCATAGGTTGTGATAATGGCTAGGCTGAGATTATGAATACTGCCTTATTAGGCTGGAGTCAGATTGCCATGAGTCTGTCACTAAATCTGATGACATCCCTTACTGCTTTCTGGAGCCTCTCCCTCACCACAATTCCCACAGCATTTCTAGCATGTCCTCCTCCTGAGTAGTGGACTCTGGATCTCAAGCTTGCTGCACTGTCCCTCCATCTTGTCTTCTGGTTACATAGGATGTCCATACTTCTCCTTACCATCATGTCATCTGCTTTCACACTCCGTCCTGTCAGTTAACCTACATTGAGTACAGCAATTCTTTGGCAGGTTGATAGGTTTTATGTTAAGCTTTTGCTCAGCAGAGTTATCCCAGCTAACCCAAGCTAGGCAACTGGACACTGTCCAACCAGTAGCTTATTGACCCAGAGCTGCTGGACTTTATGATGGGTGCCAGTAGGGGTACATACTCCCCGCCCACCATGGCTCCCTGGTGTAGGTCATAATAGGCTGGGTCCTTAACCCAGTTGTCACTGGCAAATATCTATGCCCTGTTAGGTGATTTGGTTGTGAAGACTGTCCCCAGAGTCATATTTTGCAGTGTCAAGTGGCTAGCCCTGCCATTTTGCGCAGTGTGATCTGTGTTCTGTTATGAGGCTAATGCCCACCACAATAGGTGCCTAGAGTGATTGGTCTGTACAGCTGTTCCCTTTGTAGGGCACCATAAAGTGACTCTGCTGCTGCTGACAGTTCCATTCTTTGAGTGAGGTGAAAACGCACACTTTTTTGAAAATGGGAAGAACCCCACAGACAATGCGAGTACATGCAAACTCCAAACAGGCATTGGCTGAAAGTTGGGATTGAACCTTGTGATCGGGAGATGATCATAACTATTATGCCAACTGGTCCCAGTCAATCCAAGTACTTTAGTGGTACAAATATTTAGTTTTCCTTTTCATAGGTGTGCTGTTGGTAGAAAAGTCTGTCAGCGCAGACATATGTAGTGCTTTTACAGGAGTGGTAGATGAAATGCACCTTTTACAGGTACTATATCTGTAGAGTTTATCAAACTTGCCTTAAAAGGCCATAAGCAGCATCTCAGTTTCTCTTTCTGATAAATATCTTTATCTGTCATTTAGTCTGGGCAGTAGTCTTTCACTTAAAACTCTTCTCTGTCAGAATTCCCTTGTCCTAAAACCAAGGATAAAATGTTTTTTTTTTTTTTCTCACTTGTCAGTTCTTTATTGCATCAGTGTCCAGCTTGGGTAAACCTGTAATAAGTGTGTAAGGGTGACCAGTGCATTGTTTCATTTAGTCAAACTTCCATTTTTAGTGGGTGAAGTCCATACAGGGGCTTTGTCTGCCTTAGAGATGTCTAGGCCAGCTGTGGCTAGATCTGTCCCCTCTTTCCATTGCTGCCTTCAGAACAAGACCGGTAGGAAGCAGTCATATTGAGACCTCTGTGCAGGAAGTCTGGTGCTCCTGTCCTGTTCCATTTCTCTGCTTGGAATTCCAACATATATGACTTGTGGATAAACAGCAGTGTCTAGAGGGGAGAAGATTCCCACTGAAGCAGTCCCGGTTTCCATTTTCTTTGTCCGAAGTCCAACCCTTTCAGAAAAATTCCAAAAGGCAGCAGGTATCGACTATCCTGTTAAAAGTAACCATTCAGTAGGTTCCATCAGAAAAGGTTTAAAATATTCCGGTTTTCTTGTGCCGAAGATGACAGTACCTGGGAGCAATTGTAGCCTTAAGCAGCCTAAACACCTTTATTTGGATGATCACTGTGCATTTGCTGATCTCAATACTGTAAGTGAGACTTGATTACATCTTTGGACTCCCTTGTGCTTGTTTGAACATCAGAATCACTAGAGAGGTTCTTACACTTGTCAGGGGCCAGTCCTTTTAGTTCTGGACACTCCCTTTTCGTGTCACTTTCAGCCCAAGCATAGTCACTGCAGGTAGCAGAGATCTTTCCTATCTGGGTGGCAGGTTCTTAACTGCTCCATTTCAGGCGGTGACTCCCTCTGGAGATTTAGTTCACTCGCTCAGTATCATATGGAGTCTTACATTCTGTTTGCCCATCTGAAGCACTGACATTTGTCTGTTGCCATCTGCATGTGATATAGTGCTATGTATGTCTGGTACACAAATGGATTTTCTTGCAAACACAGGGTTCCAAAGTTTGTGTATGTTAAACCACAAGGCTGTAGAGCATACGACTGCAGTCATCCTAGTTTATAACTTGATGCTTAACCTCCCTACATATATCACTTGAAGGTTTTATTGAACAGTCTGGGTCCAGTGGGGTTGGAGTTCAGACCAGAACAGTGTGTGATCATGGTATCTAAAAATCACTTTTGTTGGTGGAGGGTCAGTGTCTCACCTTTGAAACAATTTGTTGTAATAAAATTGACGTCTTATGTCAGTACAGACATGTCTCACCTGAGGTGGGGGAAAAGGAAAACCGTATTAACAGCCAGAAACTGTTCAAGGTGTCTGGATGTCTTTTGAATCAGATTTGCACATCATCCTTTTAAGTGTCAGTGATCCTGACACTGCTGAATTTTAGGACTCCTTTATCAGAATGGTTGCCATCCACTCAAAAATAAATTGGCAGTGGCTTGGAGTAGTAATAAGTACAGTAGGTTTGCGAGTGATCTGATCTTACCTTCCATGCCAAGGATTTACTAAAGGCTGATATTGGACATCCAGTCCAGCTGTTTTCTGTTAGCCAGTCATATTTCTGGAGATGCTAGTTCCTTTGCTTCCAGACAGTCTCCGCTTTTTAAAGCTCCGGGAGTGGTGTCTAAGCCTCTCTGAACCACAAGCTGTTTAGTTTATGGAACAAACTTCATTGTAACCTGTTTGCATTGCAGCAAGTTTTCTTCAGCTTCTGTTGAAAGTATAACCAGGGATACCTTTGTCTACTTGTGGCCCCCTGGACTTCATTTACACTTTTTCCTTATATGCAGTGGTGATCATCTTTCATAAAGCCAGGTTGCACAAGATAGATGTCCTTTTCATAACCCCTTATTGGCACTGACAAACATTTTCCATTTCTGCCCAAACTTGTGGAGAAGCCTTAAACATCCCAGCAAAGACTGCGCAAGTGGTGTAGTAGGATAAAGCCCTGACTAGTACCATAGCTGGCCTAAGCTCGACCTCTGGCTGGGAAGTTTGACAGCTCTGGTAGGAAGCTTGGTTCCTCCATCCTGGGAGGAGAGTGATAGTTCCCACCCAGCTCATGCTATTACTCTAAGGCCTCTGCTGGAGTGCAGAGGCCTCTCATGATGCAAGAAGCTGATGCTAGTAAGATTTGGGCTTGGGCCGTCCAAGCAGGTGCTGCTAGCTTCTATCAGTGTACAAAAGAGCGTGTTTGCATGGGCAAGGTGGTATAGACACCCCTTGTGGTGACACAGGTGCTTACCTCATCCCAGGTGGAAGAATTGATCCATAAAGCTTGTGGGGGGAGGCTTTCATGGCTGCCTTACTGGCAAGAGTACAAGGTGGCATCCTGTTGGTGTATTGCCTTATCAAGGGGAGACTTGATGGTCAGCAGGCACAAGGGCTAAAATGATATTGAAAAGTTAACCCCACCCCTCAACAAATCTCGCCCAAACATTCACTTCCTCAGGTTCACAGCCTTGGCTTCTTGAGATGCAGTAGTAACCAGCAGCACAATAGTGCAAATCATCTTGAGTACCTGAAGATGTGCAAAGACAAGTGGTCTAATTTCTCATTGTGGCCAATGAGTAGAAATGTCAACACCTTTACAGCTCATCTTCCTTCTGTACTGGATACTGTTAGATTAGGGTCTGAACTGTTCTGTCAATCTGTCTTGCAACCATTTTGAATTTCCTTGTGTGATGATGGTCTTCCTTATCACCCAGGGTATGTCAAGACTTTCCAAATACCTTTCTTTTGACTTCCCTTACAGCATTTCTTATTCTCTTGGAACTTTTACTTTTGTGCTGAAGAAGCTCACTTTACAACCATACCAGTGCCTGCAGTTTCAGCAGGGTTGAAGTACCTGTCCTGTAAGACACAATTCCTAGTGGCAGTCTTATCTGCCAGAATCATTTCTGAGGTGTGTGCCCTTTCTTTTGATGCTTAATTTCAGTATTCTATAAGGACAAAGCCACTCTGAAAACTAAACCCGATTTCATGTCTGAAGCGGTCAGAGACAAACTTCCTAGAGTGTTTTACTTCCTAGAGTGTTTTAATAAAGGATTATGTGGATGCGCGCTAGCAACTCAGATTTTATGTTGGGGCAAAGATTATCCACAGAGAGCCAATTTGTATTCGAGGACGATAAGGCCCAAAATACCCAAGGTTACTCTTAAGTCGGTCTTTTATAGAGTTGTCACAAAGTGTAAGGCATACCTCTCAACTGTCCCAGATTGAATGAAATTTTTAGCTCCATTCCTCTTAATCTCTTGTAAAACTGGTGACAGTTTGGAGAAAAAGTGGTGATGACAGTAATTAGAATACTTTTATTTCAGAAAATAAGATATTAATTCACGTTTCTTAATCTGTCAGTGCCTTAGTTAAGTGTCCCTGATTTAGTTGAGAGGAGTTGTGCATGAAGTCTCTTTCCATAACTGTGATAAATTCTTCTACAATATTTGCTGTATCTGTCATTTGTCTTTCAGGAATGCTTGCTTGTGCACTAGCTACTTGTTCCCTCAGCTTGCTCCAGTTTCAGCTGGCTGTGATGTCCAGGTCTTCATTTTGAGCCATTTCTGAAATTTTCCCATGGCAGTGTCTGCCCAAAAGTATTTGCTTAGGATTCTGTCTTCCTATTGGTGGGTAGATAACTTTTTTTTTTGTTTTACTTAAGAGGCTATGTACGTATTCTGAGACAGGTCCATTCTTCATGACACACCCAGCCACCTTTCCCACTTGTGGTAAAAGTAGCTTAGAATTTCTTCCTTCTGTCCTCAGATGAAGTATGAGAGTGTAAGCAGCCTTGAAAAGTTTTGTCAGCTTGCTTGTCCTAGTGCTTGAAGTATTAGTCTTGCTGTAGAAGAGGATAGACCTGACTTTTACAAATTTGTAGTTCAGGTAAGTTCAGAACTGTAATTTACGTACTTTTATTAAGGAGAATACAACAGATGTTTAGTATTGTAAGCAAGTTAGCTTCTCCCTAGTTCCTTTTGAGTTTTGCCACTTAATTGATCAGGAGCGCAACACAATGCCTTCCTAAGATTATGCAGTACTTGCTTATATCTACTATGTTCCAAGCTTGTTCTACTACAGCCCATGTCACATTGAGTGTTCCCAGAGTTGGTCATGACTTTCCCTTGTGTAAGACTTCAAGGAGTGAGTTTGACTGCCTTGTTAAGGTACTCGTTACATTGTAGGATTTAAAGCGAGTCCTCCCTGTTGTGTACTGGGTCAGTGACTTGAGGACCTTATTACATGCAAAATTTATCTGTGGTCTTAAATCTTACGAGGTGCTCTCGAGACTACATTGATTGCAGCTGAGAAAACAGTCAAAGATAATTCAGGTAAATGGAGAGAAATGTAGCAAGTAATGACATCTGTAGCTACTTCTGTATGTAGTCTTGCTGCCTTTAAGGAAGTAGTATTTAATTGAAAGAAAATTTATAATCTTGTCATTCAGCTCATAAAACTGACTTGCTCTTTTCTCTGCAGGAGAAAAACCTCATCAGTGCAGTGTTTGTTGGCGTTCCTTCTCTCTACGAGACTATCTCCTGAAGCACATGGTGACACATACGGGGGTGCGTGCCTTTCAATGTTCCATATGCAACAAGCGATTCACTCAAAAGAGCTCCCTCAATGTTCACATGCGCACCCATCGCCCTGAGCGTTTCCAGTGCAGTATTTGCAACAAGCATTTCTCTCATCGTACACTGCTTGAGCGGCACATGACAACACACACAGTGGTCAACAGTGTAACTGCAGGAAATCCACAAGAACTTAGTTCAGGAAGTGAAGTAAAAAGTTTACAACAGTTCCCAGAGCAAAGTGGAAATGGGTTGTTGTTATGAGCGAGTGAGAAAAAAGTTCCCTGAATTCATCAGAATACAGATGTATGGGAGTAGAATGTCATGAGGAAAACCTGTATAGGCGATGTCCTGTGTTTAAGTGCATGTACTGTACGGTTTGCATAAAAACCATGGTTTTAGGAACTTTACCGTTTCAACACCGTATGTGAAAGATGGTGTCCTTCCAGTTATTGGAGGCTTGAAAAACATTTCAAGAGAAATTTAGGTTGCTGTATCTATTGACTGATGTATACAAATATATGCACTGTGACAAGATTTTAGTTATACAAAAATTTTTTTACTTTTTTAAAACTGCATCTTGTACTAGAATGCAGCAGTCATCTTCCACATGGTTCATTGATGGATAAGTATGTTTTAAAAACATGTTTGTAATTTAAACCTTTAGCCACTGTGGGGGGTTAGCATTTCATTTTCCTAATGCTGCAGAGCTGATTTTAATACAGAACTGTAAACTTGCCACAGTTGCACTATAACTTTTGTTAATGACAGTTATGCACGCTTGCTGTCATTAATTTGACACATTTCTCCCCAACTTATCTGCCTATACCTTGTATGTAAGGGAAAGGGCAACGTGTGTTCACTAAATCACAGCATTGCTTCTTGTAAGAAGCTACTTTCTACTGTATTTTACTGTATTTATAAATGGCTTAACTGTTAATTTTTTTAAGTGACCGTCTGTCCACCTGAAGACGTAAAAAAAATCAGTTTTAAAAATCCATTTCATTATGACTGTTTCAGAATAACATGTAGTAATTCAATTTTTTAATCTGGATAGATGCAGTGTAACCAAAATTCTTGCTTTAGGATTACCAGTAAAAGATGCACAGTGTATTGCGATAGGTAAGTTTATTTTAAAAGATCATAAAAGGAACACAGCCTTTTACGATAAGGAAAATGTTAAGTAAAAGCACTACAAATTAATACATGCATGATATTTGGCTACCTATTTTCCTAGCTATTTTGAAGCGTGCCATGCTTGGCTCCACTATGTGCATACGTTGTGTAGTTAGCCCGCAGGGAAGTATGCTTCACATGTCTCTTCCCCATATTAATTAGGAGCGAGATCCAGACTTCAATTTTAATCATGTCAGATGTTGAAATCGAAAGGGTTTTTGTAGATGGCCCTTTTATTCCATTCCTTATCGGGTCAGTTTTTAGAGTATGCATATCTACCCTAGCATTTCTCCATTCTTCTAGCATATGATTTCATCATTGCCTTAAGAGCATTTTGAATTCCTAGAAATTTAACTAGAATAATTAGTGGCAGAGAGCAGGTTTGGTGTACATCTGAAAAATGGATCGCTTCAAGAAAAATCTTACCTACACCTGTATTAATTTCCAATTTTTCCTTAAGTAATAGTTTTAAGTCTGTGGTCGTAGTTAATGGGAATATGTTGCTGTACCAAAATACTTGTAATTCATTTAAAAATGATCAAATCCTGTGAAAGCTTATGATTGTGCAGCTTGATAGTGTAAAGTAAGCCAATGGAAAACTGCAGGGTTGAAATGTGTGGCTATTACAGGTTGGTGCTGGATTACTCCGTTGTGCCCGGTTTATGTTGCTGCCACATAATACTTCATAGGCATCGTTTACTTTTGTATCTTGATTTGTGCAGTAAAGGAGGAAATGGTGTACCTTTCTAGATGGATGTAGATGGAAAGCTAGTCTGTCCTATGGCTGCTTTTTTGCACACTAATACCATAGATTTGTCTTGAGTCTGCTGTAAATTTGTTAATTTTCTAGTCTTTAAGTTTGGGGCTGTATAACCTGTATACTGTTAAAATGCTTTAGAGAAGTCCTGTGTAGTGCACTGTGCTTAGCTGTACTTTGCTGTAGACTGGTATACACAGTACACACACATGGTGTTTTAAATAGAGCCAGGGCTACAACAAATGAAGTTTTTTGTAAAACTATAAAAATGAAGCTCATTGTTAAATAAGTAGTACTAATTACTGAAAGTTTACTCCTGTGAGGTGTGGGCTGCTTCAGGCAGCAGTTGAGTGGTTTGTGAACGTTTTGATAACTGCTGCAGTAGCCTTGTATATATGGGTTATATTCTGCCGAAGATATAGTGGCTGGCCATCTTCCAGAGCTCCAGGGCATGAAACTGTCAATCAGTTTGAGCTGAGCTGATAGTTTGCATATGAAGCTTTTCTGAGACTTTTGAAGGTACTGTCAGCTTGTGCTTTGCTGGGTAGGTAATTTCCCTTTGGGAAAGTTATCTTAAGACTTAAATGAAAATCATTTTTCTGCTTAGAAATTGTTTATTTTTCCTTCGTGGAGCCACCATAGTAATATGCTTTCTACTGTTTTATTTTGTCAATTTTGTTGACTGGTAGTTTTATTGCCATTTGCTGCTGGTCTTTCCTGGGAAAGTGGCATTTTTGGCAGAATCACGTAACAGACTACTGGTGGTGTTATGGTCAGTCCTTCAGCCACAAAAAGAAAATTAAGTAAATGGCCTTTGCCACCACAGTTGGCTAGCAGTTTGCTTCAGCTGCAGTTTGGGTGATTCTGCTGTGCCATTAGTTGTACCTCTGACCACTCAACTTTTACACCAGATTCCTCTGGTGTAGCACTTACAAACAGTATGGACCAGGGGTTAGCAACATCTTGTGTGGCTGTTTGGTGTCCCCACAGTGGGCAAAGGAGAGACACTTATGTAAGTCCTGGGAGAGGGAACAGGGAAGGTTTCCCCTGTTGCGTCAGAAGGCTGCCCCCATCCCTGGGAAGCAGCTGCTGCCATTACACGGTTGTCAAAAAGAAACTGAAAAACAAGCATGGATCTGCCTCTGCTTACATTTCATTGTATAGGAATGGTTTACTGGGATTGGTTCAGGGTTTAATTTAAGCTGTTGGTCCTTCTTGTAAACTAATTCCTGGTAAGAGAAAGGGATCTGTTTTCCTGGCTATATTCATGATTCTGAATTTGAACAAAGCAGGAATAGATTCAGGGTTTTGCTCTCCAATTTCTTATTCTGCCTTTGAGAAGAGCCGAGTTTGATTCTTCTGGTCTGGGGTTCTCTTTCTCTGAGATACTTGCTAGAATGTCCCAGTGCTTTCAGTGGGAAAACACTGAGGTTTCTCAGTCCCTCAGAAAATACTGTGTGGCTACAGAAGGATTCTCCAAAACCTACACACATTCCTCCTGTCCTGTCTGTTTTTCTCACTGTTGCGGCTTTCTTGATAGCCATCTGCCCCTAAAAAGGCAGATAGGATGTATAAAGTTCCTCAGTCTTTTGAACTTGTATACACTGTTCCCAAGCCTGACTCTGCAGCTGTACCCTTGGTTGATTTCACTGCTGCTGAACACTTGGTTAACATCAATCCTAATCTTTCTAACAAAGATGGTAAAAATATCGATAGGTATGTATATTCTTTGGCAACTTTGATTTTTTGAATTGTCAGGTTCGTATGTTAAAGTTCTGACAAATTGTGAAAGTCTGAGGAATGATTATCATGTTTCCTGTTGCAGTCATCACATTTGGGTTATTCTGCCAGGGGTAGCTCTGTCTGCACGAATACCAGAGGCTTAGTATTTCTGCATGTGTTGCTGTCGCTCCAGGACTGGCGTCTCATTGTCAGTGGTATAAAATCAGACAGCTGACGCCATTACATCAGTCTTTCTTGCCGAGGAGCCCGAAGCAGAAGCAGTTCGCATGAGTACCGGTTGGCTGCTACCTGAGTTTGTATTTCTGAGCTGAACTTTGTCTTCTAAAGTTAAGTGTCCCGTTGGGGATATTTTTTTCTTGCTCTATCCGATGTCAGAATAAGTTAACAATTGTCACCCTTTGGAAAGCAAATACCACACAAGACTTCCATTCTTACTGCGTCGCCTGTTTAGGCCCAGACCACGACGTCCCTCACTTTCCCTTTTGTGCTTTGTTCAATGCCAGAACTATATGTTATCGGGCCCTTATTGTAGCTAGATACTTTCGCTCTTTTCTTGAATTCCGATATGGCTTTGGTAAGCCATCTTACGAAAAAATGTAAGGATAAAGACCACATAGGTCCAAAAGCTAGTAGTCCGTTCTCCAGTCCTCAGTGAGGCGCTTTTGCAGCCCCTGATGCCCGCTTCTGTGGATTTGCAGGCCGCTACAGAGATCCTTTTGGAGTACGGTATGCCACAATCCTATTTCAACTAAAGATTCTGCAGATGTCTACCCTGGATGGGTCCAGAGCTGCTGAGCAGGCACTGGCTTCCAGTGAAGCACATCGCACTACCGATACACGACACAGACTGAGGACGACTTTTGTGTCTTCAGTTCCTTCAAAAACTACCGGGTTTCTAATGCCCCAGGATGCAAACTACGCCCAAAAAACAACCCAAGCTCAGGTACCTGCCTCCTTGCCTCAGTCTCGAATGCTTAAAATGGCTGAAGACCTTATGCTTATCTGGGGAAGCCAGGCTTACCCCTTCCAAAAGAAAGACTTGTCCCCAGTACTATCTGAGCAGGAGTCAGATGAGACTGATGCTTCTGACTATGAAGATATGCAACCCCTCTATGCTTATGAGGATTCTGATGCAGAGGAATCCATTCCTTCTCTGTCTTCACCCGAAGATTTTCCATTTGGGGAAACCCTTCATATTTTAAGGGAGCATTTCCATTGGGAATGTCAAGACTATCCTCAGTCAAAAGAGAGACTCTGGGAATTCTTAGATTTACCACAGTACAGAGCTATGGCCATTCCCACTGTCCTGGATGTTGTGGATGATGGTTTTATGGATTCCAGTTTGACTCCTGACACCTTTCCTCCTGCTCTCAGGAAACCTGACCGGTATTTTGAGAGTCCCTGACTCTCACAAATTTCTATTCAAAAATTCTGCTGCTGACCCAGAGGTAATCTCTCAAGGACCTAAGGAATTAAAGCACCCTCAGCTAGGAATCCCACCCCCTCAGATTCCCGAGCTTTAGACAGATGGGGTAAAAAGTACACACCTCTGCTACTCTTGCTATTAGAGCATTAAATTGTCAGTTCCACATGCTGAAATATCAGCAGCATACCATGGAACTCCTCAAACAAAAAACTCCTTTCCTGCTTCTGCAGAAAATAGACTTACAAGAGCTTATGCTTTCTGTGAGTCAAGTTTCTAAGCACACTTTGCTATGTGGCTTTGACACCCTAGAAGCATCTTGCAGGGCAGCAGTCACTGGCTCTGTCCTTAGAAGGCATGCTTGGCTTAAGGAACAGACCTTGCCAGACCATGTCAAATCCAAATTATTGGACAAACCATCAAACAGTTGGCACCAAGACAGAAGAGGTCTTACAAAAGATGGAAAAAAAGCTAAATCTATGCAGACAGACTTCCTACAGGTCCAGCATCTGAGGTTCAGTAGGCATTGCCCCACCAAGCACTGGTCCTTTCCTGCCCCCTCCAGGCCAACTCTGCCTGGACCCAGGGAATGCATATATCTAAGCAATGGAGTTCCTCCTCTTCAAAAACAGGGAGTGCAAAGCCACCCCCGTTATGGTAAGAACTCAGTGACTTTACACCTCCACCCCTTACATCTGCCCACTTGCTTGTGCCCCTAGGAGGAAAATGTTCCATGCAAGCAGCTGGGCCTCTATTATCAATGACCGATGGGTCCTCAACATAGTCTCCCAGGGATACAGATTTTATTTCCACACAGTGCCAACCCCAGAAGGTTTCCCAGATCTTCCTCCAAACCAGTGGGCAGAGGCCACAAAGCAAGTCCTTTCCTTGCTCTCCATGAAGGCAATACAGCATGTTCCTGCAGAACAGATAGGCCAAGGTTTCTATTCCAGACTCTTCTTGGTACCCAGAAAAGAGGGCACCTCTGGCGCCCATCCTCTATCCATTCTAAACACCTTTCTGGTGATACCAAAATTCAAAATGCTCACCCTCCAGCAGTTTTTACCTATGCTTTCCAAGTATGCTTGGTTAGTCACCCTAGACCTAAGAGGGCCTACCTACACATCCCAGTCAGGGAATCTTGCAGGAAATGTCTACATTTCAGGACAGTATCTATGCACTTTCAGTTCTCTGCGCTTTCCTTTGGCTTATCCACTGATGTTCGTGTTTCACTGTTGCAGTCATTCCAGTTGGGTTATCCTGCTGGCAGGCTACCTGCAGTCTGCCTGAATTCCAAAGTCCTGGTCCGGCGTCTGTTGCTGTCGCCTCTTCCCTGACGTCAGTGCGCCAGGGGTATATAAGATTCAGCCAACGTCTTTCTTGCCGCGCGGTGCCCGAAGCAAAAGCAGTTCGCAAGTGCTGGTCAGCTGACTCCTGAGATTTTCGAAATTGAATTTCAGATCTGAAGTTTTAAAATAAAGCTAAGTACCCCGTTGGGGAAACTTTTTTTTTTCCTGCTCCAAACCAATGTCTGAAAAAGTTAACAATTGTATTTCTTGTGGGAAGCAAATACCTCATAAGGATTTTCATTCTTACTGTATTCCTTGCCTAGGCCCTGACCACGATGTTGCTAGTTGCCGGTTTTGTGCTAGATTTAACCAACGCACTATTAAGCGTCTGTACGATTTTGCTTTTCATTACTTTGTGCGAAGGTTTAACTATGTAATGCCATCGGAACAGCTGACTACCGGAATTCATAAGCACAAGGAAAAAAGAAAAGGACAGGCATCCAAGGTCCAAAACCAACGAAACCTCTTCTAGGCCAGTCGCTGGTTCTCTGAGGAATTTTCGCAGCCCCTGACACCCGCTACCTCAGTGCCACAGGCCGCCTCCGACTCCCACGTGGAGACAACTAGGCCTCTGGATACTCAAGGTATTGGGCCTTCGGAAACTAATCCCTCAGATGGGTCCGGAGCCGCTGAGCAGGCATCTGCTTCTGATGGTGTTTTCAGACCTACACAGCTTTGTCAAGCCAATTTCAGCATCCAAGGCAAAGTCTAAAACAGTTTACTTCCATGCCTAAGAAACAGATGCTCAAAATGGCTGAAGACCTAATCACTTTGATCAGGGGTTCCCATCCCCCTCCTGATAAGAGGCCTAGGCAAGACACTGAAAATAATTTCTCTGATCAGCTTTCCATTTCCTCTGACTCCTCTTCAGAACAGGGATTCTCTATTCCTCCCTGTGAGGATTCTGATACTGAAGAATCTATTCCTTCAGCTTCTCCTGCGGATTACTCCTTTGGGGAAACCCTGCATACCATGAGGGAGCACTTCCACTGGGAGAGCTAAGATTACTCAGAATCTAAGAAAAGGCTCAGACTCTTTTTTTTACTACATCAGCACAGACCTCTTGCTATTCTACTTGTTCTAGACATTGTAGATGTATTTTCAGAGTCCGGCCTGTCTCCCGACTCTCTACCTCCTGCACCTGTTAAGCTAGACAGATATTACAGGGTTACAGACTCATAAATTTCTATATAAAAGCCCTGCTGCTGACCCAGAAACTATTTCTCAGGGTCCCAACTGGGTCAAGGCCACTACTGCAAAAAAAACCCTGTCCCCTCAGAGATTCAAGGTCACTGGACAGATGGTGGGGAAAAAAGTTTACACTTCCGCTACCTTGGCTGTAAGGGCTTTAAATTGTCAGTTTCATATGCTTAAATATAAGCAATACTTAATGTCTCTGCTAAAACAGAAAATGTTGACAAATTCTGAATTTTCTGAGAACAAGGAAATGTAGGATTTATTGCATGCAGCTGAACAAGTGGGAAAGCATACTTTGCAATGTGGTTATGATTCACTGGAGGCCTCTTGCAAGGCCGCTGTAACAGGTTCAGTAATTAGAAGGCATGCTTGGTTAAAGGAACAGACTCTGCCTGATAAGGCAAAATTATTGGATGCTCCATTACAGCATGATACTTTGGTGTTAAGGCAGAAGAGGTGTCAAGGAAAATGGAGGATAAAGCTAAATCTATGCAGACAGTAAAGGATTTCTTACAGGTACAGCCACCCAGATTTAGCAGGAACTGGGCTTCTAAGAATTGGTCCTTTCCAGTGTTGGGCCACAAAGAGGCAGATACAGATGCCCTAGAGGCAGACAAAACAGCCCCAAGGCTCATACAGGCCCAAACAATGGGGTGCTTTTACTTCCAAAAGCAGAGAAGACAAATCACAGCCATTTAGAAAACAGTCCCAATGACTTCCCTCTGCCAATGCCAAGCATTTCTTTTGGCAGCACCCTTGGGGGGGTGGGGGGGAGCTAGCACTTTTTTCACAAGATTGGCACATGATCACCCAGGACAAATGGGTCTTACATATAGTCTCTCAGGGCTACAGGTTCCACTTTCACACCCTTCCAAAGGCAAAAGGTATGCCTGACCTGCCACACAGTCAATGGGCAGAGGCACAAAAACAAGTTTCATCTCTCATTTACATGAGAGCTATTCAGCCAGTGCCACAACAAGAGCAGGGACAAGGATTTTACTCAAGACTTTTCTTAGTACCAAGAAAGGACAAAGCATGGAGACCAATTCTGGACCTGTCTATTAGAAATACTTTTCTGGACGTTCCGAAATTCAAAATGTTGACTCTGCAGCAGCTTCTGCCCATGCTGGGCAAGAAGGCTTGGCTTGTAACTTTGGACCTCAGAGGGATGCCTGCATGTCCCGATCGGACAATCTTGCAGAAGATACCTCAGATTCATAGCTGGCTCAATGCACTACCAATTCTCTGCACTGCCCTTTGGTTTATCTACTGCGCCCAGGGTCTTCACAAAATGCCTGGCACCAGTAATTGCGTTTTGCAGACTAGAGGAATTCAAATACGTCCCTACTTTGACGACTGCCTTCTTCAAGCAGAGACCTAAGACTTTCTTCTAAAGCATCTGGGGTTTGTAAAAATAACTAATTTGCCTAGGGTACACAGTAAACGAAAAGAAATCGCAACTAGTACCCTCTCAAGCGATATTCCTGGGTGCAAGCTTAATTAGAACTGCCCAGATGGCTTGTCTCATGCCAGACAAAGGCAACTGACTTCGTACTTCGAAAGCATGGTAACAAATACCTAGTTATCTGCAAGAAAAATTCTACAAGCTCTGGGTTACATGGCATCCTGCATTCTGCTAATATATGCAAGACTGCATATGAGGAAACTACAATGGTATCTAAAAAATGTTTGGACTCAACATTGCCACAGCCTGGAATCAATTTCACTCATTCCCTGCCTGCAACAGGAGTTTCCATGGTTGGCACAGGCCTGTCACCACAACAAGGGACAGCCATTCACTTTACCCACAGCCAGGCAAACACTAATAGATGCATCAGATTATGCCTGGGGGGCCCATATGGCAGGAAAATGTATTCAGGGCACATGGCCCGCAAGCCAAAGGCATCTTCACATCAATCAAAAAGAGATGCTAGCTGTACAAAATGCACTGACAGCCTTCAAGGACCTACTTCATCCAGGACAGCTGCTGATAGACTGACAACACCACAGTCATGTGGTACATAAACAAGCAGGGGCCACACATTCCTACTCCCTCTGCAGACAAGCCATGATTTTGTGGAACACAGCATTGACTTACCAAGTACACCTGCAAGCACAATTCCTGCCAGGAAAAACAAATGCTGTGGCAGACTAAGCAGAAACCTCATGAATCCTCACGAGTGGAAACTAGATCCACAAATCTTCAACATAAGCAAATGGGGATGCCCAGACATCATCTTGCCTCCCCTCAACTGCCAACTTCAGAGATTCTGCACAGGGACTTATCACAAACAAGCATGGCAAGTGGATGCTTTGTCATTCAGCTGGAACAGCCTCACAGTATATGCCTTTCCTCCACTGCCTCTCCTCCCCAAGGTACTCCTAAAGGTCAAACAAGAGAAGCCACAAATGATACTGATTGCCCCGGATTGACCACGCCAGCACAGGTACCCAATCCTAAGGAGCTTGTCTCAAGGCCCAGCCTGGACATTGCCTCAAATTCCTCATTTGCTGGCCCAACAAAACAAATCAGATCCTGCACAGGCAACTCAGAACCCTAAATCTAGCTGCATGGCGGATAGTGTGACCATTCAGAATACATCTCTCTCTAAAGCAGTTATGGATGTTATTTTGGAGGCCAGGAGGCCCAGCACCAGAAAATCTTATGCAGAAAAATGGAATAGATTCTGTGCTTGGAACCAGGCACAAGGAATTCACACGCTTGTTCCAAATATTCCTCAGATTTGACAATACCTAACTGAGATGCTGGACAAAGGCCTATCCTTTTCATCAATTAAAATCCATGCCTCTGCCATTTCAGCTCATTACAATACGGACCCACCTATTGTTTCACATCCATTGCTTAGGCAGTATCTCAGGGGGGGCCAAAAACATGAGACCTCCAAAAAGAGCACCAGTACCTGCATGGGACCTCACTTTTGTCTTGCAAAAAACTCGCACTGCCTCCTTTTGAGCCAGCCAATACAGCAGAGATAAAATTCTTATGGAAAACAACTCTGCTCCTAGCAGTAACTTCAGCAAGAAGAGTCTGAGTTACAGGCATTAATGTCTGTGGAACCTTTTATTATCTTCCATCCGGACAGGGTTTCTCTAAGGACAAACCCAACATTTATGGCTACGGCAGTGTCCAGTGTGGCTGTTAACCACACAGAATAAAGGGAAGAGACTTCTGCAGTCTTTGGACATACACAGACAGCTGCGCTTCTACTTGGACAAAACTAAAGCTTTCAGAAAGACTGAGCAACTTTGTCTCATATGCTGCAGGATCACAAGGAAAGGCCATCTCAAAATGGATAGGATACCATTTGTTTCTGCTATTCACATGGCAAATCAGTGCCTAAGGGCATTAGACCACATTCTACCAGGGCAGCAGCCACCTCAGCAGCCTTACTCAGAGGAGTACCAACCAAGGATATTTTGGAGGGTGCAACTTGGACTTCAGTGCACACTTTTTAATAAGCACTACCACTTACCTCTTTACTCTAAATCCAGAGCAGGCTTTGCCACTGCAGTTCTGCAGGGCCTTATAGCCACTCCTAATTCTATTTAGACCCAGCTGCCAAACCTCAGCTTTGGGATTCAACCCAACTGTAATGACTGCAACAGTGAAACTAGCATAGTACAGTTGTGTACCTACCATAAATGTAGATGTTGGTGTATTCACTGTTGCAGTCCAGGTTACTCACCCACCATCCCCCCTTTCTTTGCTGGGACTCATCTGTACTTCTCTATTCTATACAACCTATGTGGTGTATTTCCTTATAGATGAATGTATTTATTTTAGTGCATGCTTTTATAAGCAATGTTTTTTTTAGCCTACTCTTTTGGGGGCACCTGACATCTGGGGCAAGAAAAACTGAAGAAAATTGTCAGCTGCATCTTTTATATCCCTGGCGCACTGACATCAGGGAAGAGGCGACAGCAACAGATGCCGAACCAGGACTTTGGAATTCAGGCTGACTGCGGGTAGCCTGCCAGCAGGATAACCCAACTGTAATGACTGCGACAGTGAATATACTCTAACATCTACATTTATGGTAGGTACACAACTGTAATTTCCCAGAGTTTTCACAAAATGCCTGGCTCCAGCCATTGCTTTTTGCAGACAAAGAAATATTCAAATTTACCCCCTACTTAAAGCTGATACAGCACCTGACCTTTGTAAAGGACTTGCTGACTTCCCTGGGGTATAATATCAGTGAGAAGAAATCAAAACTAGTCCCCCCACAAAAAAATTGCATTCCTGGGAGCAAGCCTGGACACAGCATCCCAGCTGGCATTCCTTACTCCAGAAAAACAAGCCTCCTGACAGACTGCTCCTCTCAACTAGCCACCAGAACCCAGTTAACCGCAAGGCTGCAGGCTCTAGGATTCATGGATTCCTACATCCTACTCATTCCATGTGCCAGACTGCATATGAGGAAACTACAATGGTATCTAAAAAGTCTTGAGTGTCAACACTCTGAAGACCTGGAAACCCATACTAATGATACCTTGTCTAAGTAAAGATTTTCTTTGGTGGGCAGCAGCTTGCAACCACAACCAGGGCTTCCCTTCTCACAGCTCCACACCTAGACCCTCGCCACAGACTCATCAGATTGTGCCTCGGTTTGCACACCTGGATGACAGGTGCATTCAGAGCCACAAGCCCAAATCAAATGCATCTACACATCAACCAAAAAGAGATGTTAGCTGTTCAGTACACCCTGATAACCTTCAGACTTCTACTCTCCCCGGGGCCTCTACTGATCAAGACACAGCACCACAGTGATGTTGATATATCAACAAGCAGGGAGGGACACACTTATCCTCTCTGCAGGCTTGCCATAACCCTTTGGCACACTGCCTCAGCCATGCAGCTACACCTAACTAGCACAATTACTGCCGGGCTCTCTCAACTCTCTGGCAGACAACTTAAGCAGAAACCTGCTAGGCCACAGCACCTTTAGCCTGTAACCCAGAAATGGGGCAACCCGAAGGTCGACCTCTGCTTCCCACTCCAATCGTCAGCTCAGAAAATTCTGCACCAGAGAACCTCTCAGCAAGGCCTGGAAAGTAGATGCCCTGCCCTTCCAGTGGGTGAATCTCTCTGTCTGTGCATTTCCCCCTCTACCACTCATATCAAGGGTACTGCTCAAAATAAGGGAGGAAAAGCCGAGGGCATTCCTGATTGCTCCAGACTGGCCATGCCAGCACTGGTACCCACTGCTGCGCAGCCTCTCCCCACTGCCACCATGGCACCTAACTCAGGTCCCTACACTCCTGACCAAAGGGAATGGAGAATTCATGCCTCCCCAGTTGCAGACCCTCCACCTGGCAGCCTCTCTTATTCTTTGACCACCCCTCAAGCTGCCACACTAATCAAACAAGTTCTAGATGTTACACATGCGGCCAGATGCCCCAGCAGTAGGACATCCTATGCTGACAAGTGGAAAAAGGTATTGCACCTGGATCCAGGCTAAGGGAGCAGATGCAGCACAGCCCTCCCTACCTCTCATCCTGGATTACCTAGCAGACCTACTTCAAGGGCCTGTCCTTTACTATTAAAATTAAAGCCTCTGCCATCTCTGCTCATTACAGCACAGAACCGCCTCTCTTCTCACCCTCTCATCAAACAGTTCCTTGAAGGGGCTAACAATTTAAGGCCACCCAGAAGAGCTCCTACCCTACCTTGGAACCTTAGCTTTGTTTTGGAAAAGCTCACCCTTACCCCCCTTTGAACCTGCAGCTTTAGCAGAATTAAAATTTCTGTCTTGGAAAACAGCCTTGCTTCTGGCCATCACTTCAGCTAGAAGAGTATCAGAGGTACACGCACTCGTGGCTATAGAGCCCTTCATCATTTTCCATACTGACAAAGTCTCACTCAGGGCTTAACCCATCCTTCATACCTAAAGTGGTGTCCATTGTGGCTCCCAACCAATCCATACATTTGACCACCTTCTTTCCTAACCCACAAAACAAGGGGGAAATGATTCTGTACTCTCTAGATGTGCACAGACAACTTAGATTCTACCTGGACAGGACTAAATCTTTCAGAAAAACTGAAACTGCTGGTCAGTTTCACAACAGGGGCAGAGGGCAAGGCCATATGCAAACAATCACTCTCCATATGGATAGCACACTGCATCCATTTCTGCTACAGACAGCATGGGACACCACCCCCAAAGGGGGTCAGGACACTCCACCAGAGAATCCTCCACCTCTGTAGTATTTCTGAGGGCTCCCCACCAGGGACATCTTGGAGGCTGCAACATGGACATATGTTCATACCTTCACCAAGCATTACCACCTGCCTATCTTTTCCAAATCCAAGGCAGGCTTTGCCATCGCAGTCTTGCAGGGCATCCTAGCCAGCCCTCGGTGGTCTTGACTGCCTCCACCTATTTCTTCAGCTTTGGGAATCGACCCAAATGTGATGACTGCAACAGTGAAACACTAATCGTACAGTTTTGTACACTTACCATAAATACAGATGTTAGTGTATTCACTGTTGCAGTCCTGGTTTCCCTCCCTCCCCCTTGTCTCTCTCTTCTTACAGGTATTCCTTTTATTTTTGGTATTTACTTTCTACTGGTGGTGTTCTTCACTATAACCTGGTTCCCTATTTGTGGGGCTTCTGACACAGCAAGAAAAACTGTTGTAATGGTGTCTGCTGCCTGATTTTATACCACTGACGACCTGACGTCAGTCCTGTAGCAACAGCAACCAATACAGAAATAAGCCTCTGATATTTGGGCCTACTGAGGGCTACCCCTGGCAGGATAACCCAAATGTGATGACTACAACAGTGAATACACAAACATCTGCATTTATAGTAAGTGTACACAGTTGTACTTTTTATCTACAGTTTCTTCTTGTGATCATTTCCATGATGATTTTTCTATGGCTTTCCATACGTGATGTAAGAGTCTTTAGTTTCCAGAGTCTGTAGGTGGCCCACCTTTTTGGATGACACTTGCTGTTCTCTGAGAGGCACACAAGGCCTGTTTAGAGGCTGTTTAAATAGTGGTGCCTGTAAATCACATGGGCAATATTTCTTATTCCGGGATATTTTTTATACCAAAGGAGGCGCACCCTTGTAGACTTGTTTTAAATGCGTCATTCTCTTTAATTCCAAAATTCAAGATGCTGAATTTGGTGCTTGCGCTGTTTCCAGACCATTGTCTTATGATGACACCAGATCTCAGACATACTTACCATTGCATATCCATTGCTTAGGTTGCTATATCTGGGTCACATTATTGGTTCTCTGCATAACCCCTTTGGCTGTCCACTGTACGAGTGTTCAGAGTGCCTTGCCCCCGTGGTGGCTCACTGTAGATTGCAGGGAATCCACATTTTTCCCTATTTAAATGACTTGCGTATTTATGCAGTCTTCTCCCACACGTTTGGAGTTATTAGCAAAGGTATCGAACCTCCTGTCACATCTGTGATTATTGAATCTATAAAAGTAGTCTTGCACCCTTTCACAAAATTCTTTTTGGGGTATCTCTGATAAATATTCTCAGGCAAGGGCCTTATTTTGAAATGACCAACTTTAGTGTACCAGCAGACCTTTCTGAATTTTTCTCAGTATATTCAGGCTCCTGCAAGAGACACTTTCATGATTCTAAGGATAATGGTATCTATAATCCTTATGCCACTAGCCAGATTATACATGAGAAGTCCTGTGGCACTTGCAACAAAAAAAAAATCTTAGACCCAACACCTACACTCCTTTGACTTTCAGATTCCTGTGCTGTGGTTTGTAAGGCAAGAATTATATTGGAGGGATCAAATGGCTCTTAGTCTCCCTTTTCTCGACCAACTCCAGTTCAGTCTGTCCAGACAAACTGGATTATGCTTGGTGTACAGTTTTTGGGACTCCTTAGGCCAAAGCACATAAGCATCAAAGAAATGCTAGCAACAATTCGTGCTTTGAAAATCTGTGGGCTCCAGGCCCTTTACAGGTAGTTACAGAAAACACCACAGTGATGTGATATCTCAAAAAAAACAAGGGGGGTGCAAGGTCGTATCTCTTTGCCAGTTGGCATTGATGTTGGCTCTTCAGCACATGACTTTCAGGCTTCCTGTATTCTGTCAGAGCAAACAATTGCGTCAGACTCTGCATGTATTGGACAGATCCTACTAAATGGAAACTCAATACTGGTGTGATCAGGACTTGATCCAGATGCAGGGAACACCAAGTAGATCTTTGCCTCCTTGCAAAATGGTCTACTAGGAAAAATTCTGTTGGAGACCTCCTTGAAGCCAAGCACAGAGAACAGATGCTCTTTTGTTCTGTTGGTCTGGAATGTTCGTGTATGCTTTCCCACCCTTTCCAATGATTTCCAAGATGCTTTCTAAAGATTCAGAAAGAATTACATAAAGTCATTGTGGTGACTATCTTTTGACCTAAAATTGGTTCTGCTTTCTTACGGAACTGGCCAAGAATAATTACCACAAGCTTCTTCACAGACTTTATGTACTCTCTCAGTGCAAGGGGAGTTTGATACTCCCTGACATCAACTGCAGCCCTGTGGCCTGGATGCTTCAGTTTTAATACCTTTGTGCACCTATTTCACAAGAACATACAGCAGTTAAAGGAGGTAAAAGTACTTTTGATAGGGTTTAGTTCTGTGAATACTGAGATTTGAAATTTTTTTTTTTTCAAATTTCTTTCGTGCAAACAGTTACTTTATTAAATTCAGAAGGAAATGGAGTCATTCCATTCTACCAAAATATATTACTTGTGCATTTTTCTTGTTGCGGTTTCTTGGACTGAGTATAAACCCAAGTGTATTCAAAAAAGTTATACTTTACCCAGCATTACAGGTACTGATAAAGGGGCTACTGAAACTAATAAAAACAGTGGGCAGAAACATGGTACAAAGCGGCCATCTTGTAGTTAAGTGTTTAACATTAACTGATGCAAAAAAAAACTGCATAGTAACTAATAAACTATTCCTAAAATAGCACTGTTAACTTAAATGCTTTTTACATGGATGAATCATGTAAGAAAGTATAGCCTTGCTGTCCAGCTATCATAAATAGTAGAGAAACTTGTTGCTTTTGTAATTGTGTAGATTTTACCATTTATCCTTCCTGAGTAAACTTGCAAGTAGTAAAGGAGAATTGATTAAAAATAAAAGTTTGTATGTCTAAACTGTTCATTTATTTGTTGTAGATGTTGGACAGAAGTTAAGGCAAAGCAGAAATGTAATTGTGTTTATAGTATGGATTTTTAAAATAGTTTAAAACTATTGTATTTAACTCATTTTAAATGTGTGTTTAGTAGATAGTAAAATGCCTAGCTTTAATGATTATAGCACCAGCTATTTCACTTGTCACTGTATTTGTAGTCATTCCCATGTATAAAATCCTCAACGAATAACCTTGAAGTAAAGAATGCTTTCTTTTTTATTATGCAGTCTTAGAGTTTCAGTTAAGTAGGTATTATAGAAATGAATTGAAAGCTATTTATTTTGTGAATGTGAACCATTCTGAAAATGTTTTACGTGTATTTAAATAAAACTGTAAACAGTGTTAAACAGATGTTTATCATACACTGGGGGTCATTACATAGTACTGATTAATGTTTGTCATACACTGGGTCATTATGTAATATTGATGTGCAAGTGTGTTGTATTTTGTCCATATTTTGGTGTCTTTTAAAAAATGTTGCCATGATTGATGCAGGTCAGCCTAAGAAATCGATTGACAAGCCTGTTCTGTTTATGGTATTCAAGTGCGTTTAATGACAGAGCATTATTAAATCAACTGTGACACAGGTGCACAAAGATTAATATAAAAGAAAAAGCATAGTAACTTTTTCTTGCAGTATGCATTTCCTTTTCACAGTTAGTATTCACTCTAACATTGCATACATTTAGTTCTTATCTTCCTTTAAACCACTCCTGCTCTTGAACATTATTCTGTATGACTGTGCTTTTTGAACTTTGTTACAATGCTGAAAGCATTCAGCCTGCTTTAAAATTGACAAGGCAAGTGTTAGCAGTATTAAATGGTTAAATATTATGGTACAATATCAGCACATTTTTTAAGGTTTTGTATATAAACATTTTGAGGGCATATTCTCTGCACTTAAGTATAGTATTATTTCCCTGTATATGCTTGAATTCTATCACTCTTCTTGACTGTATTATGTTTTTCCTGGATATTTGTTTTAATTATCTTACATCTGTTAAACCGCATCATTTTTTTTTTTATTAAAGATGAGAGTGCATTTGTACTTTTCCTATTGCAGGGTTAAGGTCTGGTTTGCTTATGGTTCCTTCTGTGGACTGTCCACTGTTTTTGTTTTAGGCTTCTGAGCATTTAGTTCTGTTTCCATGGCAAAATTATGGGGCTAGGTGGTCTTCCAAGCTGAGTTCTTATCATTTTTGGACATTCTTTTAGTTATTAATACTGATACGAGTGTTCCACTTAACTTTTAACTGCTTTCTTGCTTGCTTTTATGTTGTGGTAGGATTGTTCTTGGCCCCATATTTTGATTTTGTCCTTCCTCTATGCATTATTTTGTAATCTGTTTAAGTTGCTATGTTGTAGCCAGCTTTGTGGTGCATAGAGGGAAATCCCTGACTGATGCATAGAGCCTAGATGTTAATCGTGCATACAGCTGCAGTCATAACAGATGGGTTCTGCCGTCAGGCGGGTCCTCGGTCGGCCGAATTCCAAAGTCTAGGTCCGGTGTCGGTTGTCGTCGCTTTCTTTCCTGATGTCAGTGCGACAGGGGTATATAAGACACAGCCAACGCCATTTTCTTGAGTCTTTTTTGCCGCGCGGTGCCCGAAGCAGAAGCAGTTGGCAAGTGCCGGTCGGCCAGCTCCTGATATTACGAAAATTTGGAAACCGAAGTCGTCTTAAAGCTAAGTACCCCATTGGGGAAACTTCTTGCCTCAGACCGATGTCAGACAAAGTTAACAATTGTATTTCTTGTGGGAAGCAAATACCGCATAAGGATTTCCATTCCCTCTGTATACCTTGTTTAGCCCAGACCACGACGTCTCGGGCTGTCGCTTTTGTGCTACTTTCAATAAATGCAGTATTAAGTGTCGGGCGGAGTTTGCCCAGCACTTTTTTGGTAAAGCTTTTGATTATAAAATGTCATCGGAGACTCAGACTACCGTTTTGTCCAAAAAACGCAAGGACAAAGACTGACATGAGAGGTCCGCGGCCTCCACCGACACCACGCCAAAACCGGCTACACGTGGTCCGGTTCTCAGTGAGGTGCCTACGCAGCCCCTGACTACAGACGACACTTCTCTGGTGGTGTCTTCTGTAACCAAGACCGCAGGTACCTCGGCCCATACCCCGACTACAGCTACCGAAGCCACTGTGAGTGTTGAGCCTCCTAATGTGGACAGGTCCACTTCCACTCATGGCGTCTTCAGACCCTCATCTTCCTTTTCCATTAAGGCCTTTACTAAATCCAAATCAGCCATGCATCCCAAGAGGCGTGTTGCACAGGACCTATCTCCATGCTCCATGCCTAAAAAGCAGATGCTCAAAATGGCTGAGGATTTAATTACTCTTATCAGTGGTTCCCAACCCCCTCCGACAAGAGACCCAGAGTGGAGGAAGATTCTCCCTCTTCTGACCAGGACTCCATTATTTCAGAACATTCTGATGAAGAGGAGCACTCGTACTCTCCCTTTGAAGATTCTGATGCAAAGCAGTCCATTCCTTCTGTATCTCCCCCAGAGGATTTTTCTTTCGGGGAAACCTTGCATACCTTGAGGGAACACTTCCATTGGGAAGGCCAAGATTTTTCAGATTCCAAGAAAAGACTTAGGGAATTTCTTTTGCTACCTCAGCACAGACCTCTGGCGATCCCTCCTGTCCTGGACATACTTGATGTTTACTCGGAGGCTTGCCTTAATCCGGATTCCCTGCCTCCTGCCCCAGTCAATCCTGATAGGTACTACAGAGTTCCTAACTCACACCAATTTCTTTACAAAAGCCATAATGCTGACCCTGAAACCATTTCTCAAGGCCCCAAGGGAATGAAGACCTCTACTGCTAAGAACCCGTTGCCTTCCGAAAGAGAGTCTAGATCCTTAGAAAGGTGGGGGGGAAAGGTATATACCTCTGCCACCTTAGCCATGAGGGCCTTAAATTGTCAGTTCCATATGCTTAAATATCAGCAGTTTCTGTTATCACAATTAAGGAAGAAAATGTCAACCTGAACAACCAGATTTGAAGAAGTTACAGGATATGATGCATAGTGCAGAACAAGTGGGTAAACACACATTACAATGTGGCTATGATGCTCTAGAGGCCTCAAGTAGAGCTGCTGTTACAGGATCAGTCATTCGTAGACATGCCTGGCTTAGGGAACAAACCTTGCCTGAACATGTTAAAGCTCAACTTCTAGATGCTCCTTTACAAAAGGATGTATTTGGTACTAATGCTGAGGAGATACTACGGGAAATGGAAGAAAAAGCTAAATCTATGCAAACTGTCAAAGCCTTTCTACAGGTACAACCACCACGTTTTAGCAGAAATTGGCCTTCAAAAAACTGGTCCTTTCCAGCCACAGACAAGCCCCAAAGAGGTAGATACAGGTGCACAAGGGGCAGAGGACAATCTCAAAGAATCATATAGAGGCAGACAATGGCAAACTCCAGCACCAAGAGGTGGCGAAGACAGTGCACAACAATACAGGAAACAAACCCAATGACTTCCCCTTTGCATGCCAAGCAAGTCTCAGCTGGCAGCACCCTCGGGAGGAAAACAGACATTCTCAAAAAATTGGCATATCAACAGACAAATGGGTCCTGGACATTATAAACAGAAGCTACAGATTTCATTTTCACACACTTCCAAAAATGAGAGGCATGCCGAACCTGCCACACAAAGGGCAGAGGCTCAAATACAAATTTCAAAGCTCATGGACATGAAAGCTATTCAAGAGGTACCTACTCACGAACAAGGTCAAGGTTTTTATTCCAGACTATTCCTTGTACCAAGGAAGGGAACCGATTGGAGACCCATTTTGGACTTATCCATCCTAAACACATTTCTACTCGTACCAAAATTCAAGATGCTCACCTTACAGCAGCTTCTTCCCATGCTGGGCAAGGAGTCTTGGCTGGTAACATTGGACCTCAAGGAGGCATACCTGCATGTCCCAATCAGATAACTGCAGAAGATACCTCAGATTTCTTGCAGGTTCAATCCGCTATCAATTCTCTGCATTGCCCTTTGTCTTATCTACTGCGCCCAGAGTATTCACGAAATGCCTGGCATCAGTAATTGCCTACTGCAGACTTCAAGGGATACAAATTTACCCTTATTTGGACGATTGCCTGATCCAAGCGGACAGCAAACACATACTTCTGGAACATCTGGCTTGTGTAACACTTATTGAATTCTCTGGGATACACAGTCAACAAAGAGAAATCCAGGCTAACCATCTCAGAAAATTTTCCTGGGTGCCAACTTGGACACAAACACCCAAATGGCCTATCTTACGCCAGAAAAACAGGGGCAACTAACTCAGTACTTCAAAATACTAGCAAATTGTACCAAGCTAACTGCAAGGAAAATCCTGCAGGCTCTGGGCTTCATGGCATCTTGCATTCTTCTAATCCCATGTGCAAAGTTCCATATGAGGAAACTTCAATGGTACCTAAAAAACCTATGGTCTCAACACCGCCACAGTTTGGAAACAATACCACTAATCCCATGTTTGCAAAAGGAATTTCTATGGTGAGCCCAAGCATGCCAAACAAACACGGGTCTACCATTCTGCAAGCCTCAAGCAAATCAAGTAATCACAACAGACGCTTCAGACTACGCCTGGGGGGCACACATGACAGACAGGTGCATTCAGGACAAATGATCCCAAAAGGAAAAGCACCTTCACATCAATCAAAAGGAAATGCTAGCAGTGATGAATGCAATTACAACTTTCAAGGACCTCCTGCATCCAGGGCAATTATTGATAAGAACAGACCTCCTGCATCCAGGGCAATTATTGATAAGAACAGACAACACCACAGTAATGTGGTACATAAACAAGGAGGAACACATTCATACCCCCTGTGCAGGCTGGCCATGTCACTTTGGAACTTGGCTCTGGAATGGCAAATCGAACTTCAAGCACAGTACCTGCCAGGTTTGGAAAACACGCTGGCAGACAATCTAAGCAGAAATATGACAGACCCGCACTAATGGAAGTTGCATCCTCAAGCGTTTACAAAGATAATCCAAGCGCGGGGAAGGCCAGACATAGATCTTTGCCTCCCACAGGAATCCTTAATTGACAAAATTCTGCTCAAGGACGTTCCATTCAAAGGCCTGGAGAGTGGACGCCCTTTCTTTCAGTTGGGCAGCACGGACAGTTTACGCCTTCCCACCTTTGCCTCTTCTGCCCAAGGTGCTCTTGAAAGCAAGAGCAGACAGACCGAAGATGATACTGATGGCTCCAGACTGGCCAAGACAACACTGGTACCCACTCCTGAGGAGCCTAACATTCTCCTCCCTGGACTCTACCTCTAATGCCTCTTCTACCGACTCAGCACAGCTACAAAACTCTTCACAGTCGCTTGAAAACACTCAATCTGGCTGCATGGAAAATTCCTTAACACCACAACAGACCCTACTCTCCAAGGAGGTGCTGGATGTCATTTTGGAGGCCAGAAGGCCATCTACTAGAAAGGCTTACTCCGCAAAATGGAAACGGTTTTGCACTTGGAATGAGAAAAAAGGCCAGGATCCTAGAAAACTGAATTTACCTCAGATATTTTCCTCCATCAAAATCTATGCCTCAGCCATTTCTGCTGAATACAACACTGATCCACCCTTATTCTCCCACCCACTCTTAAGACAGATCCTCAGAGGGGCTAAGAATATAAGACCTCCAAGGAAACAACCAATTCCAGCCTGGGATCTTAATTACATTCTAGAAAAACTAACATTGCCTCCCTTTGAACCAGCTGCCTCAACAGATTTGCAATATTTGTCCTGGAAAACAGCTTTCCTTCTTGCCATTACCTCAGCTCGTAGGGTTTCGGAACTACAAGCCCTCATGGCTGTGCAGCCCTTTCTCATCTTCCATCAGGACAAGGTTTCCCTATGAACCAACCCGTCATTTATGCCTAAGGTCGTATCCAGGGTAGCTTTAAATCAGGCCATACACTTTACCTACCTTTTACCCCAATCCTCAAAACAAAGGGGAAAGGCTGCTACATTCCTTAGACATCCATAGACAGCTATGTTACTATTTAGACAGAACAAAGCCTTTCAGGAAATCAGAACAACTCTGTGTCCTATGCTGTAGGAGCTCAAGGGAAGACTATTTCCAAACAGACTATTTCAAAATGGATAGGCCACTGCATACGGTTTTGTTACTCCTTTCATGGTAAATCTGTACCTGCAGGCATCAGACCCCACTCCACAAGGGCCACAGCTACCTCTGCAGCCTTCCTCAGAGGAGTCCCTACCAAAGATATTTTGGAGGCAGCCACTTGGAGTTCTGTGCATACCTTCACTAAACACTACCACCTTCCTTTATACTCCAAAACTAGAGCAGGCTTTGCCACTGCTGTGTTGCAGGGCATTCTGGCTCCTCCCAGTTCTACCTAGTGCCTACCACCCTGTGCGTAGCTTTGGGATTCTACCCATCTGATGTCCTTCAAGGATGCATCTGCAGTCATAACAAATGAGTTGTCCTGTCGTCAGGCAGCCCTTCGGTCGGCCGGATTCCAAAGTCTGGGTCCGGCTTCGGCTGATGACGCACTTCACCCGACGTCATCTCTGCTGGTCTTCGGGTATAAAGGCATCAGCCGACGCCATTTTCCTCAGTCTTTCTTGCTGCATGGCGCCCGAAGCAGAAGCTGTTCGCAAGTGCCGGTCGGTCAGATCCAGAGATTACTACTACCAAGAGTTTATGCTTGATCAGTTAACTAAGAAGCTGTCCTCTGACTCCTTAGATAAGAAATATGTTTCAGAAATGGTGAATAACATTCAGCAGGTTAGTAACCATTCCTTAAAATGTGGCTATGATGCACTGGAGGCTTCATTTAGATCAGCCATGACTGGCACAGTGATAAGAAGGCATGCATGGTTGAAAGAACAGGTCTTGCCGGATCATGTTAAAGCAAAGCTGTTAGATGCTCCTATGGATAAGGCCAGTCTATTTGGTACCCCTGCTCAGCAAGTAATGAAGAAAATGGAAGAGAAGGCAAAATCTGTACAAACAGTTAAGGATTTCTTACAGGTTCAGCCCCAAGGTTTAGCAGGAACTGGCCTGCCAAAATTGGTCCTTTCCAGACTCCTCAAAATCTCAGAGGCAGGAATAGACGCTCTAGAGGCAGAAATCAATCCAGAGGAGGTGCCTACAGAGGACGCCAGTGGCAAGGCAATAACCAGCGAGGCACAGACACAACCACTGCCACTGCAACAGGACAATCACAGTGACTTGGCTCTGACACCGCCTACCAGGGAGCAAATAGCAGCACCTTTAGGCGGAAAGTTAGCCTTATTTTCGAAAAATTGGCACTATATCACAAAAGACAAGTGGATTTTGCAAACCATAGACCAAGGCTACAGGTTCCACTTCCACACCTTACCAGTAAAAAGAGGAATGCCAAACCTAAGCTCTAAAGCAGATAGCTCAATTAACAAAGATGAGAGCTGTGGAAAGAGTACCAATAACAGAACAGGGCAAAGGATTCTACTCCAGACTCTTCCTAGTACCAAGAAAAGAGAAAAGTTGGAGACCTATTCTCGACCTGTCCATCTTAAACACATTCATCATTGTCCCAAAATTCAAAATGCCGACCCTACAGCAACTTCTTCCCATGCTGGGCAAGGAGTGTTGGCTGGTAACTCTAGATCTCAAGGAGGCATACCTGCACGTCCCCATACGACCAAATTGCAGAAGATACCTCCGATTTCTTGCAGGATCAGAGCATTATCAATTCTCAGCATTGCCCTTTGGCTTATCTACTGCGCCTAGAGTATTCACAAAATGCCTGGCATCAGTAATAGCTCATTGCAGGCTACAGGGAATCCAAATTTATCCATACCTGGACGACTGCCTGTTACAAGCGGACAACAAAAGCAAGCTGACAACAGATTTACAAAGAGTCATTTGCTTACTACAAGCCCTGGGATACACAGTCAATTTAAAAAAGTCAAGACTGATACCATCCCAGACAAGAACATTCTTGGGCGGAATTGGACACAGTAAAACAAATGGCATTCCTAACTGCAGAAAAACAAGAACAACTCCCTCTTTACTTCTTGGCATTAACAAAGCAGAACAAACTAACAGCAAGAAAAGTACTGCAGGCCTTGGGCTTCATGGCATCATGCATAATTCTGGTACCCCATGCCAGACTGCATATGAGAAAGCTACAGTGGTACCTAAAGAATTTATGGTCTCAACACAGGCACAGCTTAGAAACCGAAATTCCAATAATCCCATGCCTGAAACGAGTTCCTATGGTGGGCTCAAGCATGCCAGTCAAACCCAGGCTTGCCATTCCACAACTTTCAAGCAAGCCAAACCATCACAACGGACGCCTCAGACCTAGGCTGGGCACGCATGTTGGACAAATGCATACAAGGATTGTGGACTCCAGACCAGCTGCACCTGCACATAAACCAAAAAGAAATGCTGGCAGTAAAACTAGCAATCCAGAAATTCAGACCATTCCTCAAAGAAGGCCATTTAATGATAAGGACAGACAACACCACAGTCATGTGGTACATCAACAAACAGGGAGGCACTCATTCATACCCCCTATGCAGGATGACTCTGGACCTTTGGAATATGGCTCTGAGCTACAACATCCAGTTACAGGCAATATTTGTGCCGGGAAAAGAAAACACCCTAGCAGACATGTTAAGCAGTACCACCTCGGATGCTCACGAATGGATGCTACACCCGGACATCTTCAAGGCCATCACAAAGAAATGGGGAATGCCACAAATAGACCTATTCGCATCCCCACTCAATCACCAGCTCAAAAAATTCTGCACAAGGACATACCACCCACTTGCATGGAAGGTGGACTCTCTATCCTTCAGTTGGAAAGGCCTGACAGCATATGCATTTCCACCTCTTCCTTTGATGCACAAGGTACTACTGAAAATCAGAGGAACGTCCAAGGATAATTCTGATAGCTCCGAATTGGCCAAGACAACACTGGTATCCATTGCTGAGGAGCATGTCTCAGGGGAGAATGTGGTCAATACCCCTGATGTCTTTGATAACTCAGAACAACTACAACATCATGCACCCAAACCTAAAAACCTTGCAACTGACTGCCTGGAACATCACAACAGCAACTAACCCAGACTTATCCCAAAGGGTTAAAGACATTATCCTTGAAGCCCGCAGACCTTCAACAAGAAGGAACTATGCAGGAAAATGGAAAAGGTTTGTCATTTGGAGTACTGAAAGAGGAAAAGATGTGTCGAACATAGATATTGCTAACATCCTGGAGTACTTGGCAGAGCTTCTACATACAGGCCTGTCCTATTCCTCCAAGATGCATGCATCAGCTATTTCAGCAGAATACAGCTTCGATCCACCTGTCTTTTCGCATCCTCTTCTCAGGCAGTTCCTCAGAGGGATCAAGAATGAAAAACCTCCTAGGAAACCACCATTACCAGCATGGGACTTTAACTTTGTGCTAGAAAAATTGACACTACCTCCATTTGAACCAGCAGCAACAGCAGATCTTCAACACCTATCATGGAAAACTGCTTTCCTACTGGCAATTACTTCAGCAAGGAGGGTTTCGGAACTACAGGCCTTAATGGCAGTACAACCCTTCCTAATCTTCCATCAAGATAGTGTCCATGAGAACTAATCCTACATTTATGCCTAAGGTGGTATCCAGAGTGTCTTTAAACCAGGCAATCCACCTACCTACCTTCTTTCCCAATCCACAGAGCAGGGGGGAAAGACAGCTGCATACCTTGGATGTACATAGACAGTTACGCTACTACCTGGACAGAACCAAAGGTAACAGAAAAACTGACCAGCTTTTAGTAGCCTATGCAACAGGAAGGGAAGGAAAAGCAATTTCCAAACAGACAATCTCCAAATGGATAGGAAATTGCATAAGATTCTGTTACTCCTACAATGGAAAACCAATTCCACAGAACATAAGACCTCATTCTACAAGGGCTACAGCCACTACCACAGCTTTCTTACGAGGAGTGGCAACCAAGGACATTATTGAGGCGGCTACTTGGACCTCCGTGCATACATTTGCCAAGCATTATAATTTACCTCTATACTCTAGATCCCGAGCAGGGTTTGCCACTGCTGTTTTGCAAGGGATCCTAACTACACCATAATTCTTCTTCCTCCTCCCCTAGTTTGGCTATGGTATTCTACCCATTTGTTATGACTGCAGATGCATCCTTGAAGGACATAGTACAGTTTTGTACCTACCATAAATGTAGATGTCCGAACAGGATAGCATCTGCAGTCAGGATTACCCACCCTCCTTCCCCTCTGTGGTACTCCTAGGGTATTTACCCTCCTAATAGCTAGCTAGGGGGGAGTCTCTTATGGTGTATTTGTTTGTATATATGTACATACATGCTTATTTTTGTGTTTGCCTTCTACTATTTTGGAAACATTGGCATTTATCCAAAATTTAGCTTTCCAAGTGGGCAACTGGCATCTGGGGCAAGAAACACTGAGGAAAATGGCGTCGGCTGATGCCTTTATACCCGAAGACCAGCAGAGATGACGTCGGGTGAAGTGCGACATCAGCCGAAGCCGGACCCAGACTTTGGAATCCGGCCGACCGAAGGGCTGCCTGACGACAGGACAACCCATTTGTTATGACTGCAGATGCTATCCTGTTCGGACATCTACATTTATGGTAGGTACAAAACTGTACTTTGACTGCAGCTGTATGCACGATGAACATGGTATAGTTTTGTACCTACCATAAATGTAGATGTTAGTGCTAATACAGCTGGGTACAGACCTAGTGGCCAACTCCTCATCTCACAACTTGATTGGATTATCCTTCTATGGTGTATTTGCTTGCAACTACTGTTTTTTGATTATATTGCAATGCATGATTATATATTGTATATATATATTTATATATTTTGCCTTCCTTCTGGGGGCACCTGACATCTGGGGCAAGAAAGACTGAAGAAATTGGCGTCTGCTGTGTCTTATATACCCCTGTCGCACTGACGTCAGGAAAGAAAGCGACGACAACCGACGCCGGACCTAGACTTTGAAATCCGGCCGACCGAGGACCCGCCTGACGGCAGGAGAACCCATCTGTTATGACTCCAGCTGTATTAGCACTCTAACATCTACATTTATGGTAGGTACGAAACTGTACTATTCATTTGGTCCTCTACGGTGCTGAAGGAGCTGACAGAGTTGTTGGGAGTCTGTAGTTTTCGCCCTTGGTGGTGGGGAGGCAGTCTGCTGTTATGCCAGCACTAAACAGTATGGTTTTGCAGCATTAATCAAAGACTTGATGTCTAGCTCTGCCTTTTAACAGACTTGCAGAAGCTTGCAAGCATTGTGCTGGAATTGTAGGCCTCTCTGGTGACATGAGCATTACATGTCAGCAGTTAGGGAAAGGTTAAGGATTTTTAGAAGTAATCTTTATCTAGGGGTGGGTTTTCAGGTAGTTCTGAGATAGCTTAGGGCCTGTCGTTAAATGCCATCAGCTTTGATTTTGGGGTGATGGTAGATACTGTATCCTCAGGCTGCAGAAGACTTGTTTGATCCCAGGAGTAGTATGGATTGACAAGCAGTGGGGCACAAATTGCCTTTGACTATTTGGATGATTGTCTTCCATTTGGTTATGTCCCCAGCCAATAGATTGTATCTGCTACTTGCAAAACAAACCACTTAGGGTTTTTGGGGAGGTGGGGGTGATGGTTGGCAGGCACTCTGGCAAAAAAAATGCTCTCATTTAAAAAAAAAAAAAAAAAAAAAAAAACCTCTTTTTTTAGTCTTTATTTTACTTTGTCTGGTTTAATTTATTTTCCTGTATCTTGTCAGCCAGCCTTGCCACAGTTGAGTAGCAGGGTGGCACAATGGATGTTCTTCGTGTTTCACTGTTGCAGACATTACATTTGGGTTATCCTGCTGGCAGGGTTGCCCTCAGTCAGCCTGAATTCCAAAGTCGTCGGTCCTGTGTTGGTTGCTGTCGCCTCTTCCCTGACAGGTCATCAGGGGGTATAAAATAATGCAGCAGATGCCATTTTATTTGGTCTTTCTTGCTGTGCGGTGCCCGAACCAGAAGCAGTTCGCAAGTGCCGGTCGGCCGACTCCTGAGATTTTCGTGTTTGAGTTTCAGATCCGAAGTCTTCATTAAAAGCCAAGTACCCCATTGGGGAAACATTTTTCTTGCTCCAGTCCGATGTCATAAGTTATTGTGGGAAGCAAATATCTCATAAGGACTTTCATTCTTACTGTATTCCTTGCCTAGGCCCTGACCACGACGTTGCTAGTTGTCTGTTTTGTGCTAGATTTAACCAATGCACTAAAGCGTCGGTACGATTTTGCATTTAGCTATTTTGGGCGAAGATTTAATTATACAATGTCGTCTAATAGCCATCTGACTACCAGAGTTCACAAAAAACGCAAAGAAAAAAGGACATGCAACAGAGGTCCAAAACCGAAGCTTCTAAGCAAGTCGCCGGTTCTCAGTGAGGTGCTTTCGTAGCACCTGACGCCCGCTACTTTAGAATCACAAGCAGTTACCAACTCCCACGTGGAGTCTGCCAGGCCGCAGGAAGCTCAAGGTATTGGAACCTTGGAAACTATTCCCTCAGATGGGTCCGGAGCCGCTGAGCAGGCTTCTGCTTCTGAGGGTGTAGTCAGACCTACACAATTATATATTAAACCGACTTCAAAGACAGACTAAGACTCCTTTAAAGGCAAAGAAACAAGTTCACCAGTCACAAGGACAGGCCTCCGTGCCCAAAAACACAGATGCTCAAAATGGCCGAAGACTTAATTACCTTGATCAGGGGTTCCCATCCCCCTCCTGATAAGAGGCCTAGGCAAGAGACAGACTATGAATGTTTCCATTTCTTCTGATTCCTCCTCTGTTCAGGAATGTTCTCTTCCCCCTATGAGGATTCTGATGCTGAAGAATCAATTCCTTCAGCTTCTCCTCCTGAGGACTACTCTTTTGGGGAAACCTTGCATACCATGAGGGAGCACTTCCACTGGGAGAGCCAAGATTTTTCAGAATCTAAGAAAAGGCTCAGACTTCCTTTTACTACCTCAACACAGGCATCTAGCTATATCCCACTTGTGTTGGACATTGTAGATGTGTTCTCTGAGTCTAGTCTGACCCCTGACTCTTTACCTCCAGCTCCTGTCAAGCCGGACAGATACTATAGGGTCCCCGACTTTCATAAATTATTTTTCAAAAACCCTTCTGCAAACCCAGAAACTATTTCTCAGGGTCCAAAGGGGGTCAAGGCGTCTACTGCAAAAAGTGCTACCCCCTCTGACAGGGATTCTAGGGCTCTTGGTAGATGGGGGGAAAAAAGGTTTACACATATACTACCTTGGCTATAAGGGCCTTTAATTGCCAGTTTCATATGCTCAAATATCAGCAATATATCATGACACTGCTTAGACAGAAAATGATAAATTCTGAATGTGCAGAAAACAAAGAAATGCAGGATTTATTGCATGCAGCTGAGCAAATTGGAAAGCATGCTTTGCAATGTGGGTTTGATTCTCTGGAGTCCTCCTGCAGGGCCGCTGTTATGGGTTCTGTCATTAGGAGACATGCTTTGTTAAAAGAACAAACTCTGCCTGACCATGTTAAAGCAAAATTATTAGATGCTCCTTTACAACATGATACCTTGTTTGGTGTTGAGGCAGAAGAGGCGTTAGAGAATGGAGGGTATAGCTAAATCTATGCAAATGGTGATTGATTTTTTTACAGGTATAGCCACCTAGATTTAGCAGACACTGGCCTACAAAGAATTGGTCCTTTCCAGTGTCAGACCTCAAAGGGGCAGATCCAGATGCCCTAGAGGCAGATCACAGCCGCAAGGATCTTACAGGTCTAAGCAGTGGAGTGCTTCTACCTCCAAAGGTGGAGAGGACAAATCACAATCATACAGGAAACAGTCTCAATGACTTCCCCTGTCTGCGCCAAGCACTTATTTTCTGGCAGCACCCTTAGGGGGAAAACTAGCACTTTTTTCTCAAAATTGGCACAAATAACCCAGGACAAATCTGTTTTAGATGGTGTCACAAGGCTACAAGTTTCATTTCCATACCCTGCCAAGGGCAAACAGTTGGCCAGACCTGCCAAAAAATTAATGGGCAGAGGCTCAAAAACAAGTCGCAGCTCTCATGGATATGAGAGCTATTCAAGTACCACAGCAAGAGCAGGGACAAGGATTTTACTCCTATGTTCTTGGTTCCCAGAAAGGACATAGCATGGTGACCAATACTGGGCCTATCTATTCTAAACACTTTACTGAATATGCCAAAATTCAAGATGTTGACCTTACAGCAGCTTCTGCCCATGCTGGGCAGCAAGGCTTGGCTCATGACTTTAGACCTAAAAGAGGCATTCCTGCATGTCCCAATCAGTCATGCAGAAGATACCTCAGATTTGAGGCTGGCTCAAAGCATTACCAATTCTCTGCACTGCCCTTTGGCTTATCTACTGCACCTAGGGTCTTAACAAAGTGCCTGGCACCAGTAATTGCTTACTGCAGACAGAGGAATTCAAATATATCCTTACTTGGATGACTGCCTCATATAAGAAGAGAACAAGGACATTCTACTACAGCATCTGACTTTTGTGATAAAACTCAACAGGTCTAGGGTACACAGTCACCAAAAAGAATTCAAAAATAGTACCCTCTCAAGAGAATATTCCTGGGTGCAAGCTTAAATACAACTCCAGACAAACTAATGCAACTTGACTGCCTATTTCAAGGAAATGGCAACAAAGGCCCAGTTATCTGCAAGAAAATTTCTGCAGGCTTTGGGTTTCATGACATCTTACTAATTCCATATGCAAGACTGCATATGAGGAAAATTTAGTGTCTGGACACATTGCCACAGCCTGGAAACGATGATAATTCCCTGCCTGCAGCAGGAATTTTGATGGTGGGCCAAGGCTCGTCACCAAAACAAGGGACAGCCATTCTCACTACCCCCAGCCAGGCAGAGCCTGATGACGGATGCATCAGATTATGCCTGGGGGGCACACATGGCAGGAAGAGGTGTTCAGGGCATCTGGTCCACAAACCAAAAGCATCTACATATCAATCAAAAAAAGGTGCTAGCTGTTCAAAATGCCCTGACAGCATTCGAGGACCTACTTCATCCGAGACAACTACTGAAAGACAACACCACGGTCATGTGGTACATAAATGAGCAGGGGGGCACTCATTCTTACCCCCTGTGCAGACACAGCATTGACTTACCAAGTTCATCTGCAGGCACAATTCCTGCCAGGAAAGGAAAATACTCTGGCAGACTAAGCAGAAACCTCATGGGTCCCCACGAGTGGCACCTGGATCCGCAAGTCTTCAGCATGATAATGAAATGGGGACACCCGGACATAGATCTATTTGCCTGTCCTCAAAACAATCAACTTAAAGATTCTGCACAAGGCCTTATCACAGACAAGCTTGGAAAGTGGACTCCTTATCTTTCAACTGGACAAACCTATCAGTATATGCCTTTCCTCCACTGCCTCTCCTCCCCAAGGTACTCCTAAAGGTCAGGCAGGAGAAACCAAAAATGATTGCCCCAGACTGGCCACGCCAGTACTGGTATCCGATCTTAAGAAATTTGTCCCAATGCCCAGCCTGGACCTTACTTCAAATACCTAATCTACTGTCTCAGAAAAACAATCGTATTCTGCCCAGCCAACTCAGGACCCAAAACCTGGCAGCATGGCGGATAATGTAGCCATACAAACCACACCTCTCAGTAAAGCTGTGATGGATGTCATTTTAGAAGCCAGAAGGCCTAGTACTAGAAAATCCTATGCTGGGAAATGGAAGAGATTTTGCGCTTGGAACCAAGCTCAAGGAACTGATACAGCTGTCCCAAATATTACTCAGATTTTGCAATATTTAACTGAGATGCTGGGCAAAGGCCCATCTTTTTCATCAATTAAAACCCATGCTTCTGCCATTTTGGCTCATTACAATACAGAGCCACCACTTTTCTCCCAGCCTTTATTAAGGCAGTACCTCAGGAGCCTTAAAGCCTCCAAGGATCTATCTTGTCAGCCAGCCTTGCCACACAGTTTAGTAGGCTGGCACAATTGTTATTGCTATTTCATAGCTCCTGGGTTTCCAGTGTGGTTCACAACTGGGTTTTCTCTCGAGTTTCTACATCCTCCATCCTGTCTCTGGGTTTTTGCTGGATGCTGTTTTTCCTTCCACATCCCAGATTATCGTTTTTGGTAAATTGAAGATCATTTAAATTGGCTTATAGGTGTGCCCACTGAGAGAAGTGTGTGCATTTGTATCCTGTTAATGGTTGTTTCCCTGTTCAAGATCACTGTCTTGTGCTTTTAGTGAATGGTTTGTCTCCAGCTCCACCAGATCCCTGTAATGGATTAAGCAGGTAATCAAATCATGCCCCCCCCGCCCCCCCGCCAGTCTTCTGGAAGATCACATACAAAAATTAAGTACTGGCCTTGTTACAGACCAGTGACATCCCACAGGTTGCCATTTTGTCTTTTGAACTGTACTTAGTAGAACTTTGTGTACTGTTTGGCGATAATTTTAAATTACATTTTTTCCCTAAGTACTTGCCACATTACTTTCATCCCTGTATTGTCTCAGTCCATTTATTCCTCTACACTGCACCTTCCAGACATAGTAGGGTGACACATCCTTAAGGCCATTATCCATGAAGCTAGGAAATTTTTTTGCCTGTTCTGGCAATGATGGCATTTTTGTGAAGTTTTAACGATGCCCATGTGACGGAGCACATACTTTGTGGCACTTAGTTCCTCTACACTCTTGTGCCTGCTTCCACCTATGCCATAAATAAGTAGCAACTCACTGGCTTGGCATCATCAAGCTCACATCCTCATTAATGACCTTTCTGGTCCCATGCAGTCTTATAATTTTATGGTGGTGTTCAGCTAGCTGAAACCACAGCTCCCACCTTCCCCTGCCTGGCTGTCCAGGCATCCTGAGCCAGTCATTTGAACTCTATTTCTAGCCGGTTTCCTTTCCAGCCACAGAACTGAGTAAGAGACAGCTTTTTCACCCACATTACCACTGTTAGAACTTGCTCAGTCTCTGTTCACTCCTTTTTTTTGCAGTGCTGTGTAAGAAGCCTTTTTATGTCACAGACTTAGCTGAACTAATATGTCTACCGTGACAAATAACTGTTGGACTTGTCCAGTGCAGCTTTCTTATTGCCTAACACATGCTGTTTGGTTCTTCCTCATTTTCTGGAATGCCGCCTTTCAGCAGTGATTAAATGACTCTATCTTGTGCGTTTTGCAGTCTAATTCCACATTAAAGATTTGCAGTTTATAAATTGACCCATTTAATCACTGGTTAGGCCTGACTTTCAGAACTGGTTACAAGTACTCAGTTGAAGAGCATTTCTTAATTTTAGTACCAAAGTTACGTTTTTACACTTTGAATTAACACTTGACATAGACAAACATGAAAACAAACCATGTTAACATGTTCTCAGTTACAAACATTACATATATTTTTATATGGTTATCAATCCATTTCATTGCCAAGTTCCCACCTTCACTTAAACCTCACTCCTCCTCAAAACATTCTGCATGTATTGTTTCCACAATTTTTTTATGTATATATATAATCTGCTCCTACTTTTTTAAAGATCCCACTTCCAGTTCCTGTATCTCTGTTAAGTGTCCAGTACTTCAGATACATTTGGTTTAGACTTTGATTAGCATTTTGTAGTCATTGCTTTTTTGGCAGCCACCAGAATTAAACTTACTCTAGCTAATTCAGACCCTGTGTCCTAGCTAAAAAAAATTCCTTAGTTACACCTTTTTGCTCATCCAGTATTTGATAGAGTACTCTATAGGGTATTTTTAAGTTTGCCATCTCATTACACTCTCAAAATTTATTCCCAGTTACCTATTTCTTTGGCATCACACATCAAATTTTTGCCATCTACCCAAGGAAATATTCTGTGGGGTTTGCACAGGATATAAAATGCCTATGCAAATATTTAGGATTCTCCTGTACCTTTCTCTTTGCTTATACTCTATCAATCCTTGATAGGGAAGGCAGTCTCTAGCCTGCACTCAAAATGTCAGTTTGGCCTGTTCCCGATGTTCTTAGTGTTTCACTGTTTCAGCTATCACATTTGGGTTATTTGCTTGCAGGTAGCCCTCAGCCGGTCTGAATACCAGAATCTTGGATCCCTGCCTCAGATGCTGTCTTCCATGACGTCAGGTTGTCAGAGGTATAAAACATGCAGCCGATGCCATTACATCAGTCTTGCCACATGGTGCCCGAAGCAGAAGCAGTTCGCAAGTGCCTGTTGGTAGACTTCTGAAATTTCCATTTTTGAGTTTCAGAACTAAAGTCTTCAAAAAAGCCAAGTACCCTGTCCCTTTTGTGTTCTTAACTGATGTCAGTAAAAGTCAACAATTGTTACTTGTGGAAAGCAAATACCTCAGATTTTCATTCTTACTGCATTCCTTGCTTAGGCCCAGACCATGACGTCCCTTGCTGTCTGTTTTGTGCCTTGTTCAGCCCCAGTGGGCTGTATTTGCAGTAAATTATTTTGGTACTCTGTATAGCTATCCAGAAATGGCTTTGGTAAGCCATCCGACTACAGATATTCTGAAAAAAACGTAAGGTTAAAGACAGACCACGTAGGTCCAAAACTGCTGACGCTTCTGTTAAGCTAGTCGCCAGTTTGCCGGTACTCTGCTTTCGCAGCCCCTGAAACCTGCCACTTCAGATAAGCAGGCCTCTACTGAGACCCATTCAGAGTCCGGTATGCCACACGGTGCTTCGACTATGGAACCTGCAGATATCTCTATCTTGGATGGGTCCGGAGCCGCTGTGCAGGCACTGGCTTCTGAGTGTCTATTCAGGCCTACGGACTTGCATTTTAAACAGATGCCATCTTCTTCATCCAGGCCTGAAACTGCCCACGCCTAGAAAAGACGTCCAGACCGCATGCTCAGGCCCATATGCCTAAAAAACTAATGCTTAGAATGGCTGAAGACCTTATTACCTTAATTAGGGAAGCCAGCCTTCCCCCTCTAACAGACCTAGAACTGATTTTCCTTATGATTCTTCAGATCAGGAATCTGATCTTTCTGTTAGGATTATCAGGATTTGCCCCTATCTACCTATGAGGATTCTGATGCAGAGGATTCCATTCCCTCTGCTTCCCCTCCAGAAGATTTTTCTTTTGGTGAAACCTTGCACACTTTTGGAGCATTTCTGCTGGGAAAGCCAGGATTACTCTGACTCCAAAAAGAGGCTTAGTGAATTCTTACTCCTCCCTCAATACAGGCCTTTAGCTATCCTGCCTGTTCTGGACATTGTGGATGATGCTTTCTTGGAGTCTAGCCTTTCCCCAGATACTTTAATTCCAGTTAGGTTTTCTGAGAGCTGGAGGTTGAGTGCCTGACTCAAGTTCTCTTCAAGAATCCTACTGCAGATCCAGCGACAGTTTCCCCAAGGACCAAAGGGCATTAAGGTTATTGCTGCCAAAAACTCTACACCTTCTGATAAAGATTCTAGAGCCTTAGACAGATGGGGTAAGAAGGTATATACTTCTGCTACTTTTTGGCCATTAGTGCTTTAAATTGCCAGTTTCATATGTTAAAGTACCAGCAGATTATTATGGGACTACGTAAACAGAAAATGATGCTGATTCCTGACTCTGAACACACACACTTACAGTATTTAATGCATTCTGCAGAACAAGTTGGTAAACATACTTTGCAATGTGGTTTTGACTCTCTTTAGAAGCATCTTGCAGGGCTGCTGTCACTGGGTCTGTACTTAGAAGGCATGCTTGGCTTAAGGAGCAAAACTTGCCAGATCATGTTAAAGCAAAATTGCTGGATGCTCCCTTAAACCAAGACCGCCTGTTTGGCAACAAAGCAGAAGTTCTCAAAGCTGGAGGAAAAAGCTAAATCTATGCAAACTGTTAAATATTTCCTGCAAATACAGCCTCCCAGATTTAGTAGGCATTGGCCTTCAAAGAATTGGTCCTTTCCAGCCTCTTCCAGGCCTTCAGTCCAAACCCAGGAGCAGCAGACCACCTAGGTTAGTCTCAGGCTACGCACAGGCCTAAGCAGTGGGGGGCTCCCACTTCCAAAGCAGGGAGTAGTAAGACACCCCCCTACAGGAAAATGGCACAATGACTTAACCCCTTCCAAGCCCTGCTCAGCTGCCTGCGCCCTTAGGAGGAAAGCTCTCCCTGCTTGCAAAAAACTGGGAACTCATTACCCAGGACAAATGGATTTTGAATATAGTTTCCCAAGGATACAGATTCCACTTCCACACCCTACCAACCCAAAATGGTTGGCCAGACCTACCCCCAAATCAGTGGGCAGAGGCTCAACAGCAGGTTCCCTTCTAAGTATCAGGGCTATTCAACCTCTTTACATCAGAAGAAAGGGGATGAGGTTTTTATTCAAGACTTTTCCTGGTACCCAGAAAAGACAGCTCCTGGCATCCTATCCTGGACCTCTCCATTCTAAACATTTGTTTGGTAATCCCAAAATTCAAGATGCTAACACTTCAACAGCTGCTTTCTATAATGGGCAAAGATGCCTGGTTGGCAACCTTAGACTTAAAGGAAGCTTACCTGCACATTCCAATAAGGGAATCATGCAGGAAATGCCTACGCTTCAGGGCAGGCTCCATGCACTTTCAGTTCTTTGCACTTCCCTTTGGCTTATTTACTGCGCACAGGGTATTCAGTGTCTTGCTCCAGCCATTGCATTTT
Organism: Protopterus annectens; assembly: GCF_019279795.1. Taxonomy (NCBI): domain Eukaryota; kingdom Metazoa; phylum Chordata; order Ceratodontiformes; family Protopteridae; genus Protopterus; species Protopterus annectens. The sequence goes on from NC_056751.1 coordinate 598,706,053, forward strand.
ACAGGCAGAGAAATATTCAAACATACCCATATTTGGACGACTGTCTGATTTAGGCAGAAAGCCAGGAATTGCAATTAAAACATCTGGCATTTGCAAGGAAACTTCTAAACTCACTGGGATACACCATAAACGAAAGGAAATCTCACCTAGTACCCTGCCAACAAATTTTATTCCTGGGAGAAAGCTTGAAAACAACTTCCCAGATGGCTTTCCTCACTCCAGAGAAACAAGTTTGACAACCTACTTCAGACTACTGGCCACAAAGACCCAGCTATCTGCAAAGAAAATTCTGCAAGCCCTGGGGTTCATGGCCTCTTGCATTCTAATTCCATATGCAAGACTGCAAATGAGAACTGTAATGGTATCTTAAAAAGCCTATGGTGTCAACATTCTCAGGACCTGGAATTCATTACTTGTATAAAGACAGTTCCTTTGGTGGGCACAGGCCTGCTACCACAACAAGGGGCTCCCTTTCACTCTACCCCCTGCCACCCAAACCCTAAAAGATGCATCATACTATGCATGGGGGCTCACTTGGCAGGGCGGTGCATTCAGGGCAAATGGAACCAGAGACAGATGTGCCTGCATATCAACCAAAAAGAAATGTTAGCTGTACAGAATTTCCTGACAGCCTTCAAGGACCACATTCTTCCAGGACAATTATTGGTAGACAGAACACCACAGATGTTTGTGTTTCACTGTTGCAGTCATTACATTTGGGGTAATCTGCTGGCAGGTTACCCTCAGTTGGCCGTCTTGGGTCCTGTGTCGGTTGCTGTCTCTTCTTCCATGACGTCAGGAGTATAAAACATGCAGCCGACGCCGTTTTATTCTGTCTTTTTTGCCGCGTGGTGTCTGAAGCAGTAGCAGTTAGCAAGTGCCGGTCGGCCGACTCCTGAAGCTTTCGCATTAGAGTTTCAGAACCAAAGTCTTTAAAATTAAGTACCCCGTTGGGGAAACTTTTTCTTGCTCCTTACCGATGCCAGTAAAAGTTAATAATTGCATTACTTGTGGGAAGCAAATACCTCAAAGATTTTCATTTGTACTGTATTCCTTGCCTAGGCCCAGATCATAATGTGCCTTGCTGTCGGTTTTGTGCTAGATTTAACCAACGCACTAAGCGTCTGTATATTTTTGCTTCTAAATATTTTGGATCAAGATTTAGTCATCCTGAAATGTAGTCTGTTAGCAGTCTGACTACCAGAGTTAACAAAAAGCGCAAAGAGAGACACTGAGGTCCAAAAAAAGACTAACCTAAGCCAGTTCGCCGGTACTCTGGCACTTTCGCAGCCCCCGATACCCGCTACTTTTGAGTCGCAGGCTTCTACAGAGACCCATTCTGAGTCCAGTATGCCGCAAGATTCTCTGGGTATTGAGCCTGCGGATGTCTCCCTCAGATGGGTCCGGAGCTGCTGAGCAGGCATTGGCTTCTGAGGGTGTTTTCAGGCCTCAACATTTTTATATTAAACAGACGCCAGCCTCAAAATCAAGATCAAAAACATTGTCTAAAAAACCAACGCATGAGCCATTTACTCAGGCCTGTATGCCTAAAAAACATGATCAAAATGGCTGCGGACTTAATTAACTTGATCAGGGGGTCCCAACAACCCCCCCCCCCCTTCTAAGAGGCCTAGGCAAGGCACCGATTGAATATTCAGATCAGGTTTAAATTTCTTCTAGTCAGGAATTTTCTAATCCACCCTATGAGGATTCTGATGCAGAAGAATCCATCCCATCTGCATCTCCTGCTGAGGATTACTCTTTTGTAGAAACTTTGTATACTTTAAGTGAACATTTTCACTGGGAGGGTTAGGACATCTCTGAATTAAAAGAGGCTTAGGGATTTCCTCCTTCAGCATAGGCCTTTGACAATACCTCCTGTATTAGACATTGTTGATGTGTTTTCGGAATCAAGCATGGCTCCTGATTCCCTTTCCCTATCCTCCGGCTCCTAGTAAGCCAGACAGATATTACAGGGTTTCTGACGCCCACAAATTTCTGCTGATCCTGAGACCATTTCACATGGTCCCAAGTGTGTAAAGGCCTCTACAGCCAAAAATTCTACCTCCTCTGATAGAGATTACAGGGCGCTGGGTAGTTGGGGAAAGGTTTATACGTCTGCAATTAGGGCCTTAAACTGCCAGTTTCATAAATATCAACAGCATGTTATGGGCTTACTGAAACAGAAGATTTCTGATTGTGTGGAAATAAAGAAATACAGGAATTACTGCATTCAGCAGAACAGGTTGGAAAGCATACTTTGCAATGTGGTTTTGATTTCTTGGAGGCCTCTTGCATAGCCGCAGTTACTGGATCTGTGATTAGAAGGCATGCCTGGCTCAAGGAGCAAAATCTGCCTGATCATGTTAAAACTAAATTGTTGGATGCCCCCATGCAGCATGATACTCTGGTAATAAGGCAGAAGAGGTTTTAAAGAACATGGAAGACCAAGCTAAATCTATGCAATCTGTAAAAGATTTCTTGCAAGTGCAGCCACCCAGGTTCAGTAGGCACTGGCCTACTAAAAACTGGTCCTTTCCCGTGTTCAACAGAGCCACACAAGGCAAAGCCAGGTGCTCAAAAGGCTCCCGGTACCAATCACAGGGTTCTTGCAGGTCAAAGCAAATGGGTGCCTCCACCTCCAAATCTGGAGGAAACAAAGCACAACTGTACAGTAAGCAGTCTCAATGGCTTTCTTATACCTTCACCGAGCACTTATCTTTTGGCAGCCCCCTTAAGTGGGTATTAAACATAGTATCCCATGGGTGCAGATTTCATTTCCATACTTTGCCAATTCCAAAAGGTTGGCCAGATCTGCCACAATTAGTGGGCAGAGGCTCAGAAACCAGTTATGTCCCTCATGGGTATGGGGGCTATTCAACCAGTACCAGAAAAGGACAAGGGTTTTAATTCAAGACTTTTCCTGGTACCCAGAAAAGACTATGCCTGGCGTAAATACTGGACTTACTGATTTTGAACATGTTCATGGACATTCCAAAATTCAAAATGCTGACTTTACAACCGCTACTGCCTATGCTGGGCAGGAACTGCATATCCCAATAAGGGAATCCTGCAGAAGATACCTCTGCTTCAAGGCAGGTTTTTTTGCATTACCAATTCTCTGCACTGCTCTTTGGCTTATCTACTGTGTCCAGGGTCTTTACAAAGTGCCTGGCACCGGTAATTGCTTTCTGCAGACAGAGGCATACAAATTTATCCTCATCTGGACTACTGTCTCATTCAAAAAGAGGACAAGGACACTTCTTCATCTGGCATTTGTAAAGAGGCTTCTAACATGCCTAGGGTACACAAACGAAAAATCTCAGCTGGTACCCTCTCTAATTCCTGGGTGTAAGCTTGAATACAACTGCCCAGATGGCTTACCTTACTCCAGACAAAGGCAACCGGCAACATACTTCAAAACAAATGGCAACAAAAACCCAGTTATCTGCAAGACAAATACTGCAGGCTCTGGGGTTCATGGCATCCTGCATTCTAATTCTGTATGCGAGACTGCATATGAGGAAACTACAATGGTACCTAAAAAGTTTACGGAGTCAACATTGTCACAGTCTGGAAAAATTGATTCCTTTCATTCCCTGCCTACAACAGGAGTTTCTTTGGTGGCCAGAGACATGTCACCAAAACAAGGGGCTGTCATTCACTCTACCCCCTGCCACCCAAACCCTAATTACAGACACATCAGACTATGCTTGGGGGGCCCACCTGGCAGGGAGATGCATTCAGGGCAAATGGAACCCAAAACAAATGCATCTGCATATCAACCAGAAAGAGATGGAAGCTGTTCAGAATGCTCTGACAGCCTTCAAGGACTTGCTTCATCCAGGACAACTACTGATAAAGACTGACAACACCACAGTTATGTGGTACATAAGCAGGGAGTACACATTCCTATCCCCTTTGCAGGCTAGCCATGGCATTGTGGAACACAGCTTTGACTTACCAAATATATCTTCAAGCTCAATTCCTGCCAGGAAAACAAAATACTCTGGCAGACTACCTAAGCAGAAATCTTATGGACCTGCACAAATGGAAACTGGATCCACAAATCTTCATCTTAACACAGAAATGGGGGAGCCAGACATCTGTTTGCTTCTCCCCAAAATTATCAGCTACACAAATTCTGCACAAGAACTTATAATAGAAAAGCATGGAAAGTGGATGCCCTATCCTTCAGTTGGAAAAGCATGGAAAGTGGATGCCCTATCCTTCAGTTGGAAAAACTATCAGCCTATGCCTTTATCCCTCTGCCTCTTCTCTCCAAGATCTTACTAAAAGTCAGACAGGAAAAATCAAAAATGATCGTAGTTGCTCCGGACTGGCCTCGCCAGCACTGGTACCCATTTCTAAGGAGTATGTCTCTACTTCCTCCTTGGTACTTGCCTCAAATACCTAATCTACTGTCTCAGCAGAACAATCAAATTCTGCACACTCTGCTCCAAACTCTGAACCTTGCAGCATGGCTGATTATTTTAATTATTCAAAAAACACCTCTCTAAATCTGTGATGGATGTCATTTTGGAAGCCAGAAGGCCTAGTACTAGAAAATCTTATGCTGATAAATGGAAGATTCTGTGCTTGGAACCAAGCACAAGGAACACACACAGCAAAGCCCAATATTCCTCAGATTTTACAATGTTTGACTGAGATGCTTGACAAGGGCCTATCTTTTTCTTCAATAAATATATGCCTCTGCCATCTCTGCTCATTACAACACAGAGCCTCCCCTCTTTTCTCATCCACTGCTTAAACAGTATCTTAGAGGGGCCAAAAATTTAAGGCCTCCCAGAAGATCACCAACTCCTGCATGGGACCTCAACTTTGTGCTGGAAAAACTCACCCTGCCTCCTTTTGAACCAGCCGCTATTGCAGATAAAAAATTTCTATCTTGGAAAACAGCTTTCCTCTTGTCAGTCACTTCAGCAAGAAGGGTTTCAGAACCACAGGCTCTCATGGCTGTGGAGCCTTTTATTACATTTTACCCAGATAGGGTGTCCCTCAGGACCAATCCTTTTATGCCTAAGGTGGTATCCAGTGTGACTCGTAACCAGACAATTCACCTGCCAACATTTTACCCAAATCCGCAGAACAAGGGGGAGCAGATTCTGCATTCATTGGATGTACACATACAACTAAGATTTTACATAAACAGGACCAAATCTCTTAGTCTGAGCAGTTACTGGTAGCATTTGCTGCAGGGGCAGAGTATTTCTAAATGGATAAGCCACTGCATTCGTTTCTGCTACTTGCACCATGGTAAACCTGTGCCCAAGGGGATCAGGTCACATTCCACCAGGGCTGCCTCTACCTCAGCAGCCTTTCTCAGAGGGGTTCCAACCAAAGACATTCTAGAGGCTGCTACTTGGAGCTCTCTTCATGCCTTCACAAAGCATTATCATTTGCCTCTCTTCTCCAAATCCAGGTTAGGCTTTGTCACTGCAGTTCTGCAGGGCCTTATAGCCGCTCCTAATGCTATTTAGTTCCATCCTCCCATCCATAGCTTTGGGATTCTACCCAAATGTAATGACTGCAACAGTGAAACACGAAGAACATAGTACAGTTGTGTGCACTTGCCATAAATGTAGATGTGCGAGTGTATTCACTGTTGCAGTCCGGGTTACCCACCATCCCCCTTTTATATACCTTTTCTTACCTTCACTATTTACTAAAGCCTTTGTGGTGTATTTGCTTTCAGATGAAGGTAAAGTTTTTGCTAAAGGTGCATTTATATATATATATATATATATATATATATATATATATATTTTTTTTTTTTTTTTTTTTTTGCTCCCCTTTTGGGGGGCACCTGATATGTGAGGCAAGAAAAACTGAATAAAATGGCGTCTGCTGCATATTTTATACCCCTGACGACCTGACGTCATGGAAGAGGAGACAGCAACTGACGCAGGACCCAAGACTTTATTCAAGCCCACTGAAGGCATCCTGCCAGCAGATTACCCCAAATGTAATGACTGCAACAGTGAATAGAGTCTTAACATCTACGTTTATGGTACGTGTACACAACTGTACTTTGTGGTACATAAACAAGCAGGGGGGACCCACTCATACCCTCTCTGCAGACTAGCCATGGCTCTGTGGAACACAGCCTTGAGCTACTAGTGCCACCTACAAGCTCAATTCCTGCCAGGCAAGCTAAATTCACTGGTAGATGACCTAAGCAGAAATCTCATGGACCCACACTAGTGGAAACTGGAACAAAAAATATTCAACCTCTTGAACAAATGGGGGACCCCAGGGATATACCTGTTTGCCTCTCCTCAGAACTACCAATTGGACAAATTCTGCACAAGGACTTCCCACAGTCAAGCTTGGAAAGTGGATGCCCTGTCCTTTAACTGGGTAAGCCTCTGTTTATGCCTTCCCCCTCTGCCTCTCGTCTCGAAGGTTCTGCTAAAGATCAAATGGGATAAACAAAGAATACTGTTTGCACCAGACAATCATGCCAGCACTGGTACTCCCGTATCACAGTGCTGGAACCATGGCACCTGCCTCAGACCCCTTCCCTGCTGTCCAAGCATGCAGGCCAGATTCTGCACCCTCAGCTTCAATCCCTGAACCTTGTAGCCTGGCTAATTCCTCATGTGCTCCAATAGCTTCCCTCAGTAAGCAGGTGCTAGATGTCATTCTGGAGGCAAGGAGGCCTAATACTAGAAAATCCTATGCTGAAAAGTGAAAATGATACTGTTCCTGGAGATACTTGGGGGATGGGCACAACTGTGCCCAACTTGCCTCCTTTATATTTGTTGACCGGGAGTGTCCGACTGGACATAGGTCCATTTTCAGCGGAGGCCTGGGGAGAAAAGCTCCACAGTTAAAATAAACAGACAGTAGTTACATTGGATTACGTAGTGATTAACAATTTACATAGCAATTACTTACAACATATTTACAGATGAACATAATACATCAGTAGACAACTAGAATCTTTATCTGTGAAGTACATAGCAGACATTAACAAATGTTAAAATAAGTTCCTGCTGTATAAGTACTAGGCTTATGAGCATCTGAGCTTGCTATAATCAAGGTAGTTAGTGGAGTGGAAAGAAAGGTAGTGGTTGGATGGGGTGGGTGATCGTGGGAGTTGCAAGGGCATAGCCAGCATGTTTTTAGGTGCCCTTTTAGTAGTTTTGAAGTGGGTGCATGATGGTACGGAGGTAATTGTGGGTGGGAGGGAGTTCCATAATTTGGCTATGGTGCAAGAGAATAGTGCTTCACCAGCAGAGTTATTGGCTTTAGTGATCTGCAAATGATTTTTGTTGCTGGATCTTAGTGGTCTGGTGATGCGACAGGGTTGGAGTAGATTCTGGAGGGATGGGACATCTAGTGGATGGTTTACTAGTTTGTGGGCGAGAGAGTTGATACCATTGAAGGAGGTGAGGGAGTTCAAGCCAGCCCAGTTCAGCAAGTGAGAGAGAGTGGTGACTATGGTAGGATGCCCCTGTGGCGAATTTGGCAATTTTGTTGTGGGTTTCTAGCTTGTTTAGATCGCATTGCCTTAGGTTGGTATATATTGGAGAGGCATAAAAGTAGGGTGGAGATAAGGTAGGAATTTGCTATTGAAATCTTTGCTGCTTTGGTGAGAAGATGCTCATTTCTGTATAATGCTCCTAGTCTTTTGTGGACTTTTTATGGTCATGGATATGTGAATGTCAAATTTTGGTTTGTCTATTTCCACTCCTAGCAATTTGGTGTGTTCAGTTGGGTATATAGTGTTGTCTTTTGCTGTGATAAAGTGAGAGTTGTTTTGAGTGTGTTTGGTGGGTTGGAAGGTGAGTAGTTTATTTTTGTTTGGGTTGAGTATTAATTGGGCATCAGATAACCAAGTTTCAACAGAGGAAAAGGCTTCCTGTGTGATTTTTTGCAGTTTGGGTAGGGACTGGGCTGAGCAGATGATAGTCGTCTGCATATTGTATGGGTGTGCCATGTGTGGTGGCAGAGGCTAGATTATTTGTGAAAACAGAGAAGAGTAGGGGTCCAAGGATGGATCCTTGGGGAACCCCTATGGAGACAGGTAGTTGGGGAGATGTCATTCTGCCATACAATGGATTGTTGGCGGTCAGACAGGTAACTCTGAAACCAGTTGGTGACTAATTGTGAGAAGGATAGGTTATTGAGGACAGAGATAAGTTGTTTGTGTGGGACCATGTCAAATGCTTTAGATAGGTCTAGGAAAGTAGCAGAGGAGAGATAGCCATTGTTTTTTTGCTGAAGGATAGTGTTAGTCAAGGAGAGTAAGGCAGTGGTGGTGCTATGGTTTGGTCGGAAACCATGCTGAGTATTGGAAAGGAGGTTGGTAGTAAGGAGGTAGTGTGAGACCTCAGAGTGTATGCATCTCTCTAGTATTTTGGAGAGTGGAGAGAGAATAGCTATGGGGCGGTAATTGTTTAGTTCTGTTGAGGGTCTGCCTTTGTGGAGAGGAATTATGTGATACTTTCCACAGTGTGGGAACATAACTTTCTGACGGTGATCAGTTAATCAAGATGGATACTGGGTAGGCCAGAGCATCAGCTGCGATTTGTAGGTATTCACTTGAGAGGTTGTCTGCTGCTAATTTGGTGGGTTTAAGTTTAGTTACGAGTTTTTTTATGTTGGAAGTAGGTACAGGAGAAAGAAGGCAGTGGGGAGATTAGTAGTTGAAGGTATGGGTTGGAGGGGGAAGGGTGGCTGTGTTGTTTAGCTAGTGATAGTATGGTTTGTGTGAAGTGAGTTGAATGAGGTAGCAATATTTTCTGAGGAGTGAGGGATGTTAGGAGGAGGGGTACTGACTTTACCTGGGTGGAGGGTGGAGTTTATAGAGGACCAAAATTGTTTGGGCTGTGTTCAGAGGAGTCTAGGGCAGACTGGTAGTATTGGAATTTGTCCTGTTTTATTAGCTTTGTGACTATTGCGTAGTTATAGGAATTTGTCTAGTTGAAGGGGTCTTGGTTTTCTGTAGCCATGGGGAGGGTGGTGCTTTGATTCTGGAAAGTCTTATGGAGGCATGGTAATTAAGGATGCTCAGGAAGGTAGTATTAAATTCAACTGCATCATCAAGACCGAGGTACTTTAGAGGATGCCAGTTACATTCTTTGAGGGATGAGATGAATGTGAGTGTTTAGTTTATTTTTTTACGTATGTGACTGTAGACGACAGGTTAAGCTTGGTATAGGTATTTTTTCAGTAGGAATGTTGGGGAGTGATCACTGAGGCTATCTGATAAGCAGCCTGTTATATATGACTGGGGGCTCTTACTGACTAGTATCCAGTCCAGGGTAGTGTGCTTGCTGGAGTTTTTATTTATCCTGGTTGGCGAGTGGTCTAGTTGGGTGAAGCCATGAAGGTTTACATGATGGGTTGGATGGTTGCCGGAACAGGATTGCCAGTCAATATTGAAATCACCTAAAATGATAGTTTCTTGGTGGAGATGGTGGGTAGACCAGCTGAGGAGGTTTTCTAGTGGAGGGATGTTTTGGCCAGGTGGGAAGTAGCATCCAATTATGTTAATGGTTTTGTTTTGGTTTATTTTGAGGTTGGTATATATTTCTTCATTGCCTATTTGTGGAGCTGATGATTTTAAGATTTGGATGTTTAAATGCTGTTTAAATATTATAGCTACACCGCCTCCTTTCTTCTTTAGCCGGTCTACTCTTAGTATGCCATAACCTGTGGGGAGTATTTGCTCACTGGTAATGTGAGGTTTTAGCCAGGTTTCTGTTAGGATGACTATCTGGGGAGTACAAGTCTATGGTGGCATGGAGTTCATGGACTTTGTTGGATATACTTCTAATATTTAGGCTTAGTAGAAGGAAGTCATTTGGCTTTCTATTGGCTGTAATTTGGGAGAGGTTGTGGTCTCTAGTCTGATTATGAGGATTGGGGTTGGAGATGGTAGGGCCAGGGTTGGGGTGGATATCTCCACTTAGGGCTAGCTTTGATATGCATGAGGTTATTAGTTTTCTCAGTTTTTGAATGTGTTTGTTTATAAGGGAAACTTTATGCTTGTGCTCTTTGAATAATAGGCATGGTGCAAGGGTTACTATGTTAAGTTGTAGGGATGCTTTGTTTGAGTAATATAGTTGGTAGAATATGTGGGGTGTGCATAGGGATGATTCTTGAGTTGGTGGGAGGGGAGCTGAGTGAGGGTGAGACATGAGTGGTGGTGTGAGTAGTAGTACAGTGGTAGTGGTTCAGTGCGGGAATGATAGAGCTTTGGTAGGATGTAAGATGTGCAAGGAGAGTGCATGCAGTGAGCATTGGTAAGGTATGCTTGTACATGTTAGTTAGAGGTGTGATAGTAGTGGGAAGATGGAGGAGGTAGTGTTGGGTTAACGCTGTGGTTGGCTACCAGAAAGATGGGAGGGGTTTGTGAGTTTAACAAAGGTGGGACCACTGGGGGCATGAGGGAATAGGGGGCAGGGTAGGGAGCGAAGTGGGTAGAGACCCTGATGTTCATTGTTATACTGCTGCAGTCATCACACTTGGGTTATCCTGCCACCAGGCGGCCCCGCAGTCGGCCGAATCCCAAAGGCTTGGTCCGGTGTCTGTTGTCGTCGCTTCTTCCCTGACGTCAGTGCGATGGGGGGGGGGTGGTAAGAGGCAGCCAACACCATTTTCTTAAGTCTTTCTTGCCGTGCAGTGCCCGAAGTAGAAGCAGTTCGCAAGTGCTGGTCGGCTAGCTCCTGAGATTTTTGAATCTAATTTCAGCCCAAAGTCTTCTCTAAAGCTAAATACCCCGTTGGGGAAACTTTTCTTGCCTCTGACTTATGTCAGACAAAGTTAATTGCATTTCTTGTGGAAAGCAAATACCTCATAAGGATTTTCATTCTTGTATTCCTTGCCTAGGCCCAGACCACAATGTCTGGTTGTCAGTTTTGTGCTAGGTTCAATAAACGTACAATCAAGCGTCGGGCAGATTTCTGCCATTATTTTGGCAGAAAATTTAACTATAGCATTTCGGAGCAACCAACATCAGAAATGATTAAAAAACACAAGGATAAGGACAGGCAACCAAGACCAGATACCGAGGCCTCAGCAAGGCCTGCCGCTGGTTCTCCAGTTTTCAGCGAGGCACCTACGCAGCCCCTGACTAGCGCTAATTTAGAAATTCTGACCGCCTCCCAGACCGAATCAGCTGAGCCTCAGGAACCGGTTCCATCTCACCCCTCTGACGGTGATCCGGAGATTTTGGACAGGCCTTCGGTTTCTGAAGGTGTCTTCAAACCGACAACCATCTCTAAGTCTTATGCTAAACTTAAAGCCCCCTTAAAAGTTAGGAAACCGGGTCCACAGACGACCCCCCCCCCCCACAGGCCCCTATGCCTAAAAAAACAGATGCTTAAGATGGCTGAGGATTTAATTACCCTTATCAGGGGTTCACAACCCCCTTCCTGACAAAAGGCCTAGACTGGAGGACGATCATCCTTCCTCTGACCAAGCATCCGGTTCCTCAGCTAACTGAGGACCAGGATTATTCTTTCCCTCAAGACTTAGATGCTGAAGAGTCCATTCCCTCTGTCTCCCCCCCTGAAGACTACTCTTTTGGGGAAACTTTACACACCATGAGGGAACACTTCCACTGGGAAGGCCAAGATTACTCTGACTCTAAGAAAAGACTCCGTGAGTTTCTTTTTCTTCCACAGCATAGACCCCTTGGAATTCCTCCAATTTTAGACATTTTGGATGATGTTCACACCGAATCTAGTCTAAACCCAGATTCCTTACCTCCTGCACCAACTAAACCAGACAGATACTACTGAGTTCCTGATTCTCATAAGTTTCTATATAAAAGCCCTGTTGCAGACCCTGAAACCATTTCCCAGGTTCCCAAAGGGGTTAAGGCCACTACTGCCAAGAATCCACTACCTTCTGAAAGAGATTCCAGAGCATTAGAAAGATGGGGGAAGAAAGTGTATACGTCTGCCACTTTGGCCATGAGGGCCTTAAACTGCCAATTCCACATGCTAAAATACCAGTAGTACTTGATTACACAGTTATAGCAGAAAATGATCCCTCAGACAGATCAACCTGATGCAGGATTTGCTGCATGCAGCAGAACAGGTAGGAAAGCATACCTTAGTGTGGTTTTGATTCATTGGAAGCCTCATGTAGAGCAGCTGTCACAGGATCTGTAATACGTAGACATGCTTGGCTAAAAGAGCAAGCCTTACCAGAACATGTCAAAGTAAAGTTATTGGATGCTCCATTGCAGAAAGATGTGTTTGGTGTCAAAGCAGAGGAAGTTTTAAAGAAAATGGATGAAAAGGCAAAATCTATGCAGACAGTTAAAGATTTTTTACAGGTACAACCTCCTCGTTTCTGCAGAAACTGGCCATCAAAAAACTGGTCCTTTCCTGCATCAGACGGACCCCAAAGGGGTAGGTACAGACGCCCAAGGGGCAGAGGCCAGCCACAAGGTTCTTTCAGGCCTAGACAATGGCATACAACAACTCAGAGGCGAAAGATCTCAACCCTTCAGGAAACAAACACAATGACTTCCCTCTTCACCTGCCAAGCAAAATTGCCCAGGTGGCACCTTTGGGAGGAAAACTGGCTCTATTTCCACAAAATTGGCGCATCATAACAAAGGACAAATGGGTTCTGGATATTATTACCCGAGGCTACAGATTTCATTTTCACACTTTACCACGGATGAGAGGCATGCCGAATCTGCCTCCAAGCCAATGGGCAGTGGCACAAATGCAAATTTCAGCTCTCATGGATATGAAAGCAATTCAAAAGGCGTCTACAAAGGAGCAAGGTCAAGGTTTTTACTCAAGGCTATTTCTAGTACCAAGAAAGGACAAAGCCTGAAGACCCATTTTAGACCTCTCAATTCTAAACACATACCTGGAGGTACCCAAATTCAAAATGTTCACACTACAGCAGCTTCTTCCCATGCTGGGCAAGGAGTCTTGGCTGGTAACGTTGGACCTCAGAGGCATACCTGCATGTCCCTGTCAGACAAGATTGCAGAAGATACCTCAGATTTTTGGCAGGTACAACGCATTATCAGTTCTCTGCATTGCCCTTTGGCTTATCTACTGCGCCCAGAGTATTTACGAAATGCCTGGCATCAGTAATTGCATACTGCAGACAACGAGGAATACTAATTTATCCATATCTGGACGACTACCTGATCCAAGCGGACAGCAAGGCCATTCTATTACAGCATCTGGCATTTGTAACACAGCTGCTAAGTTGCCTAGGGTACACAGTAAACAAAGAGTAGTCAAAGCTAATACCCTCACAAGACATAATATTCCTGGGTGCCAGCTTAAATACAACGGCCCAGATGGCTTATCTCATGCCAGACAAAAACAACTGACTCAATACTTCAAAAAGATGGCAACTTTTACGCAGCTCACTGCAAGGAAGATCCTGCAGGCATCGGGGTTCATGGCATCCTGCATTCAACTAATTCCACATGCAAAGCTGCATATAAGGAAATTACAATGGTACCTGAAAAGTGTATGGACTCAACACAGGCACAGCCTCGAAACAAGTATACCTCTCATTCCCTGCCTTCAAAAAGAGTTCCTATGGTGGGCTCAAGCATGTCAAATAAACAAGGGTCTTCCTTTTGTCTTACCTCGAGCAAACCAAACTGTGACGACAGATTCTTCAGACTACGCCTGGGGAGCACACACGGCAGGACAGTGCATACAGGGCAAATGGTCTGCAAAACAAATGCATCTACACATCAACCAAAAGGAGATGCTAGCTGTGCAAAATGCACTGACAGCCTTCAAGGACCTCTTGCATCCAGGACAACTACTAAGGACAGAACACCACAGTTATGTGGTACATAAACAGGGAGGAACACACTCCTACCCTTTATGCAGACAGGCAATGACCTTGTGGAACACAGCATTGACTTACCAAATACAACTGCAAGCACAATTCCTGCCAGGAAGGGAAACAATATTGGCAGAGGAATTAAGCAGAAATTTGGCAGATCCTCACGAATGGAGACTACACCCACAAGTATTTTCAATGGTAACTCAAAGGTGGGGACGCCCAGGCATAGATCTGTTTGCCTCCCCCAACAGTTGCCAACTACAGAAATTTTGCACAAGGACTTATCATTCCCTAGCCTGGAAAGTAGACACCCTATCATTCAGTTGGACAGCATTGACAGTCTATGCCTTCCCACCACTACCTCTCTTGACCAAGGTATTGCTGAAAGTCAGATCAGAGAGACCACAAATGATCCTCATTGCTCTGGACTAGTCACGCCAGCACTGGTACCCATTACTAAGGACCTTGACCCACAGCCCTCCATGGATCTTACCTCAATTCCCACTTCTGTTGACTCAGCAAAACTCTCAGATCCTTCAGTCAGCTCAGGACTTTAAATTTAGCTGCATGGAGAATACCTTGAATTATCAATCAACACTTCTCTCAAAGGACATCCTGAATGTCATTTTGGAGGCCAGGAGGCCCAGCACCAGAAAAACTTACTCGGACAAATGGAAAAGATTTTGTGCATGGAACCAGGCTAAAGGCCAAAATCCTTGGATACCAAACATTCCTCAAATACTGCAATACTTAACTGAGATACTACGCAATGGCCTTTCTTTCTCATCCATTAAGATCCATGCTTCAACCATTTCAGCTCAGTATAATACGGATCCTCCCATATTCTCACACCCTTTACTAAGGCAGTTTCTCAGAGGGGCTAAGAATATAAGACCCCCCAGAAAACCCCCAATGCCAGCCTGGGACCTCAACTTCGTTTTAGAAAAATTAACGCTGCCTCCTTTCGAACCAGCCTTCTCAGCAGAACTACAATACTTGTCATGGAAAACGGCTCTGTTGCTGGCTATCACCTCAGCACACAGGGTCTCAGAACTACAGGCACTTATGGCAGTGGAACCTTTCATCATTTTCCATCAGGACAGTCTCTTTATGAACTAACCCTACCTTTATGCCAAAGATAGTATCGAGTGTGGCTCTGAATCAGACCATTCATTTACCCACCTTTTATCCAAACCCCCAGAATAAAGGAGAAAGACTCCTTCACTCTGGACATTCACAGACAGCTACGTTACTATTTGGATAAGACAAAGACTACCAGAAAAACTGACACTCTGTGTCCTATGCTGCAGGTTCACAAGGAAAGGCTATTTCAAAACAGACCATCTCCAAATGGATAGCACATTGTATCCGCTTTTGCTACTCGCGCCATGGGAAAGCAGTGCCTGTTAATATTAGGTCCCATTTTACCAGGGCTACAGCAACCTCAGGAGCCTTTCTCAGGGGGTTTCCAACCAAGGACATTTGGAGGCAGCTACTTGGAGTTCAGTGCACACCTTTACCAAGTACTACTACCTTGCATTATACTCAAAAACCAGAGCTGATTTTTCCACTGCAGTTCTACAGGGCATCCTAGCTTCACCTAACCCAGTTTAGTACCAGCCACCCATCCATAGCTTTGGGATTCAACCTAAGTGTGATGTCTGCAGCAGTATAACATGATGAACATAGTACAGTTTTGTACCTACCATAAATGTAGATGTTTGAGTGCGTATACTGCTGCAGTCCAGGTTACCCTCCCACCATCCCCTCTACATACCAGGGTGTTATAACTCCATGTACATTAATCTATTGGATGCATGTCTATATGGTGTATTTGCTAACAGCTAGTACTGTTGTTTTTCTACTAGGGTATTTTTGCATAGTTATTTGTATTGCCTTCCTAGTCAGGGGCACCTGACATCTGGGGCAAGAAAAACTGAAGAAAATGGTGTCGGCTACCTCTTTTATCCCCCTGTCGCACTGACGTCAGGGAAGAAGCGACGACAACCGACGCTGGACCAAGAATTTGGGATTCGCCTGACTGCGGGACCGCCTGACGGCAGGATAACCCAAGTGTGATGACTGCAGCAGTATATACACTCTAACATCTACATTTGTGGTAGGTACAAAACTGTACTTTGTTTCCAGCCCCCTCATAAGAGCAAATCAGGTAACAGAGTTAACTGATGAATGAACATATGATAGTGACAAGGGTGGTTGTAGTTTTAAAAATGGTGCCTGCCACAGGTAATATTTATCAACTTTGGAATTGTCTTAAGGTAATAAACAGGGACGGGGAGGGGAGAAAAAGGGTGTGAGCAGGCTGTTCTTTGTACTGCTGCTAATGAGCCCAAAGCAAAGACAAGTTAGTGTTTGAGAAACTATCACAATTGACCAAGGACTGCTCTGAAACTGTAAGTCATTTCCTAACCATTTTCAGGTGGAAAAACAGGATAATCTTGTATCAGTAGGCCACTGTGGTATGTTTATATTGACAAACACACAGTATTGATCAGATTATGGATACTATCTGCTAACAGAAGGGAATGAGAGAAAGTGGAAGATGAGTGTGTGTGTGGGGGGGGGGGTGCTTACAAGCCAAAGCAGTGTGCTTTCCAGGGGAAAATGAATATTGGCTCAAACAGGTAGACATACTCTGTTAACTTTAGTTGTTTGCAGACAGTTAATACCCGGACTCATTCTTCAATACTTAACAGAAATGCTCCACAAGGGCATATCCTTTTCGTCTATTAAAATTCATGCCTTTGCCATTTCAGTACACTAATACTGAACCACCCCTGTTCTCTCACCCCCTGCTAAAGCAAGACCTCCCAGGAGAGCCCCTACTCCTGCCTGGGACCTTAACTTTTTATTGGAAAAGCTTACTCTTCCCTCCTTTTGAGCCAGCTGCAACTGCAGAGCTGAAAGTCCTTTCTTGGAAAACAGCCTGCCTTGTAGCCATCACTTCAGAAAGAACAGTGTCTGAATTACAGGCCCTCATGGCATTGGGAGCCCTTCATTATCTAACATGCAGAGTTTCCCTCGGGACCAATCCTTCCTTTATGCCCAAGGTGATGTCTGGTGTGGCCCTTATTCACTCCATTCATTTGCCTACCTTTTTCCCGAATTCACAAAACAAAGGAGAACGAATACTGCACTCTTTGGACGTGCACAGACCACTTAGATTTTTATTTGGACAGGACTAAGCCTGTCAAAATCTGAACAGCTGCTAGTTGGCTTTGCTGTAAGGGCAGAGGGGAAGGCCATTTCAAAGCAAACCAATTCTGAGTGGATAGTCCATTGCATTCATTTCTGCTATAAGCACCATGGAAAAATCTACCCACAAGGGGATAAGATCACCTTTCCACTAAGGCTGCATCTACCTCTACAGCCTTTGTCAGAGGTGTCCTTACCAGGGACATCCTAGAAGCTGCTACATGAAGCTCTGTACATACCTTAACCAAGCATTACCACATGCCTATTTTTTTTCTAAATCCAGAGCGGATTTTGGCACTGCAGTCTTGCAGGGCTTAATAGCTGGCCCTAATGCTCTAACTTCCTCCTCCCTTCCTTAGCTTTGGGAATCAACCCAAATGTGATGACTGCAACAGTGAAACACTAAGAACATAGTACAGTTGTGTACACTTAACATAAACGTAGATGTTAGTGTATTCACTGTTGCAGTCTTGGTTACCCTCCCTCCAGCCCCCTTACTTCTCTTTGCTCTAACTTTCCTTGTTTGATGTAGAAGCTTTCTGGTGTATTTGCTTTTTGTTGGTGGGGTACCATAACATAATTGCTTCCCATTGTTGGGGCACCTGACATCTGGGGCATGAATAACCGATATGGCGTCAGCTGCCTGTTTTATACCCCTGATGACCTGGTGTCATGGAGGAAGAGACAGCGTCCGCAGGAATCCAAGACTGGTATTCAGGCCAGCTGAGGGCTACCTGCAAGCCGATAACCCAAATGTGATGACTGCAACAGTGAATACACTCTTAACATCTAAGTTTATGGTAAGTGTGTACACAGCTCTACATTACTTTTCTCTCTCTAGTTATTTGCTCCCAATATCTTGGTTCCTTTGCCAGTTTTATCCAAACAAAATCCACTCTTCTGTTGGCTTGGGTATTAGAATATGTTCTTCAGTTTATGAATATAATTGTGTATGGTGATTGTTCTTAAGGATCCGCATCCACATCCACAAATCCAGCTCTCCCCTTATTTCTTGAATTTCCCCTCAGCTTCGTTATTTTTGCCTTTGTTTACCAGGAAAGTCCAACTAGGTAATACCCATTTTCAGCGGAGGCCTGGGGAGAAAAGATCCACTGGCTTGCACTGCATTATACAAAGTTCGTCAGAGTAGTTGCATTTCTATTTAAATGTATATGCAAGCATAGTTACGTTTATACATAGACATAAGATTTTACAGAGGTGGATTTACTAAAGAGAAAACATACATATAACTTAGTGGGATTGTCTAGGCAGCAGTTATGTATACATTTTGTTTCCTCATTTCAGTAAGAGGGTAAAAATATTTAAGGAGGGTATTTTTGGATAGTATTGTACAGTGAAAAAGTTTTAACCCTGTGATAAGTACAGTACCAGGATTGGTTAAGATGATTGTTAAGCAGTGGTTTAAAACTACTGAGTTTCTCAGAGAGGTTCTGCAGCATTACTTCATCATCCATTTCCACTATGAATTAAAGCAACTGATCTTTTCATTCTTCCGCACTGATGGCACTCTGATCTGATCTGGCTGTGATGCTTTTTCAAGATTTTAGATCTTAATCTCAAGTCCTCCCTTTTCCCATAATGCACTACAGTCCCCCTAACTCCTCACACATTGTTTGCCACCGAAAGGGTAGGATGGAAGCTTCCTAATTTCAAGCCGTAAGGAAGCTTAATTTTTTTCTACCTTCCTCTAAATGTTTTACTTGGACTTCCTTCATTAGTACTGTTTCCTATCTCCTTCGGTAACTTTCTTGGCTGTACTAATGCTTATTTATTGACTTTGTGGTGGTTAAGCTTCTATCTGTAGTACTTTTCTGTCAGCTAGTACAAGTACATAGTGCCTTTATTGTTAGTTCCGTCCTCCGGCTGTCTCAGGATTTGCTTTTTGATTGTGCATCCCTTTCGATGATGGTTTTCTGTACGGAAACTGAACATTGCTTTTACTTTCTCATAATGTAAAATTGATAGGTGGTGGTATAGATCGTGGACTCCTGCGTATCTTATGTTTAGTCTGTCACAGTGTATCTGGATTCTCCCTCTGTGTGAGGTAATCTGCATTTTGTACTTGGTGTCCAGATTTCCGGTTGTAAGAGGTTGACTGGCATGTTTCCGGTGTGTCCATTACAATATCAATTTTTAGCCTGCTGCCTCATGGCTTTGTTTTTACTTCATCCTAGTGGGTGCAGGGTTTTGGAGGTTTAAGGGTAGGGTCAGTTTTACATAGTGACACTGTATAGCTCCCAGCTGTCCTCTCACAACAGGCTCAGATTTTTTACTCATTTAGTTTGTTTAAAAAAATAAATAGTTTACTAGCAACCTTTGAGAACTGCAGTCAGAAAATAATGGCAGTCAATTTTCTTATACTTTTTTTACCCTGCAGAGATTTTATCGGCATGCATGCTAATCCGACCCCGTTACTCTTGCAAGGTGGTGGTATCTTGGTTTTGGAATATCTGCATGGCTAACCTGTCTGTTGACCTTCATAGTTGGTAGATCCTTTTCCTCTCCATAACAGATTGAGAAGTCTCACATCGTACCTCTCAGTTGTC
Source organism: Protopterus annectens (assembly GCF_019279795.1). Taxonomy (NCBI): domain Eukaryota; kingdom Metazoa; phylum Chordata; order Ceratodontiformes; family Protopteridae; genus Protopterus; species Protopterus annectens. Next base: position 598,725,654 of record NC_056751.1, read on the forward strand.
CAGTTTTTCGAAGTGACCAGAAATCTTTTTGTTTTTACTTGCTCTTCTCTTTTTAGTTAACTAAATCACGACAGGTTTATATGTTCCAGACTGCATACCTATCAAAATGGTAACACAACCCTTTTTATTGTGACTACCACCTAGGTCTGTAAGAGCACTGATTCAAAGTAATATACAATGCATTGGCTGTTGGTTTGCTTGCTGCTGTGCAAGGAGCTCAAGGCACTTCTCAAGCAGTTTTCAGCTTTTTCACTGGTTTTTTTTGGGGCTCAGCACCACGTAAAAGAGGATATACATCAATGAAGCATAGATATAACATTGGATCTGAAGTTATCAGGGCCTCCATCAGATACCAAGGTTTGGTCCCTATGCAAATTCTCATTGTATCCCAGATGTTCTTCGTGTTTCACTGTTGCAGTCATCACATTTGTGTTATCTGCTTGCAGTAGCCCTCAGTCGGCCTGATTATCAGTCTTGAATTCTGTGTCGGTTGCTGACTCATCTTTCATGACGTCGGGTAGTCAGAGGTATAAAGCATGCAGCCGATGCCATTACTTCAGTCTTTCTTGCCGTGTAATGCCCGAAGCAGTTCGCAAGTGCTGGTCGGCCAACTCCTGAAATTTTCATTTTCGAGTTTCAGAACCAAAGTCTTCAACTAAAGCTAAGTAGCGCATTGGGAAAACTTTTTCTTGCTCTAAACTGATGTCAGTAAATAAATGTATTTCTTGTGAAAGCAAATACCTCAGATTTTCATTTGTACTGTATTCCTTGCCTAGGCCCTGACCATGACGTACCTCACTATCATATTTATGCCTTATTTAAGCAACAAACACTTCGTAGTCTGTATATTTACACTTCTAAATATTTTGGTACTCTGTTCAGTTATCCAGATATGTCTTTGGCAAGCCATCTGACTACAGACATTCCGAAAAAACGCAAAGATAGGCCACATAGGTCCAAAGCTGCTGATGACACTTCTCCTAAGCCAGTTCGCCGGTATTCAATGAGGCACTTTTGCAGCCCAATACCTGCTACTTCAGATTCGCAGGCCTCTACTGAGACCCATTCTGAGTCCGGTATGCAGCGAGATGTCTCTACCTTGGATGGGTCCGGAGCTGCTGTGCAGGCACCGGCTTCTGAGGGTGTATTCAGGCCTTTTGACTTGCATATTAAACCAACGCCATCTTCTTCTTCAAGGCCTAAAACTCTCTCCATGCCTAGAAAACTGACGTCCAGACCGCATGGTCAACCCTGTATGCCTAAAAAGCAAGAATGGCTAAAGACCTTATTACTTTCATCGGGAAAAGAGACCTAGGATACTTCTGACCAGGAATTTACCCTTAACCTATGAGGATTCTGATGGAGAGGAGTTTCTATTCCCTCTACTCCCCCCCCCCCCCCCGAGGATTTCTCTTTTGGTGAAGCCTTGCATACTCTTAGGGAACATTTTTGTTGGGAAAGCCAGGATTTCTCTGATTCTAAAGAGAGACTTAGGGATTTCTTACTCCTGCCCCAGCACAGGCCTTTAGCTATCCCTCCTGTACTAGACGTTTATGCCTTTTCAGAGTCTAGTTTAGCCCCTGACTCTCTTCCTCCTACTCCCAGAAAACTTGATAGATATTAAGAGTTCCTGACTCTCAAGTTCCTTTTTTAAAAATCCTACTGCGGATCTTGAGACCATTTCACAGGGACCCAAGGGCATTAAGGCTACTACTGCCAAAAATCCTACCCCCTCTGGTAGAGACTTCAGGGTTCTGGCTAGATGGGGTAAGAAGGTGTACACTTCTGCAATCTTGGCCATTAGAGCCTTAAATTGCCAATTTCATATGTTAAAGTATCAACAGCATATTATTGGATTGCTTAAACAGAAAATGATGAATGTTATGTAGTCCAATCTCTCCTACATTCTTACCCGTGGTTTCGGCTCCGACTTGGCCATACTGTAGCTCGAAGTCTTTCAGTTGGCTGGGCTAAGAGGTATCCCATGCTGCACTGCTCCCTTTATCCAGATCTCGTTTGCTGCTCATAAAGCTCAGACGTAGGCACACTCTTGGCTATGGCTAAGTAACTTTTCATCTTTGACCAAATGTGTTGCTCCAAAAGCTATTTTCAGAGCTAGGTGTGTGTGTTTTTGGTTTGTGGAACCTTTTCTGTGTGGCCTTTGTCTTGGTATCCTGCTAGCTATCTTTCAACGGGCTAGGCCCGTTTCAGTTTGAGGACCTAGCCCCTCCCTACATTTGTTATCTGTTTCTCTTATGTGTTAATTTTTGTAGGTACCCTATCCCTCCAGGCTAGGGCCATTTAAGTTAGAGGACCTAGTCCTTCCCTTGTTTTCTGTCTGGGCCATTTGAGTTAGAGGTCGTGTGGTGTCTGCAGTTTAGAGTCTAGTTCCCGTGCTTTGTTGCTTGTGTCTGGTTTGTCAGTTGTGTTGTGTCTAGTGTCCTGCCGATCATGTCCAAGGATACAAAAGAACATAAGCCTTCGGGCTTCAAGAAATGTAAATGTGTATAAAAGATGTTGATTACTGATGGGCACTCTGTGCGCGTTTATTTGAGGGCTATCCACCTTCAGTAATCTTGTGCATTCTGTCACGCATTCAGCCCTTGAGTTCTTCAAGAAAGGAAGAACAAACTAATTCTTAATGGATTACTGAAACCCTCCTTCGAGGAAGATTTGGAAAGGTTTCTAGTGCTAAGTCCTCTCCCTCTACAAGAGACAAAACCTCCAAAGCAAAAAAAAAACACTGTCCTGCTCTGTCAGTCTTATCGGAGCCTCTGGAGAAAGTTAAGTCTACTGTGCCAACCTTGGCTCCACTGTCTTTGGTGCCGAAAAATTGGTGAATCGACAGAACCTACATCGGCTCCCAGCCTCTCGGAGCCAGTGACTGTGAGAATAGTTCAGAGCCGGTCTCCAGTTTTTTGACCTGTTTCTCCTCCTCGCAGGTCTCCTTTAGAGAAGAGGTCTAAATCTTCCATCTTGTCCTCTAGGTCCTCTCCAGGACTCTCTCTGATGTGGATAGTGGTGCAGAGACTGCTCCAATCACTGGTGCTGGCTAAATTGCTTTCGGCTCCAGCCCAGTTGGCTCCAGAGCCAGTCACCTATCCATCGTCTATAGATCCTCCGAGCAAATCTCAGCCTTTGAAGCCAGAGTTGGTGCCGTCTGATGCTTCTAGGTCTGCTCCAGTAGCCCATCCTGGCTTCTCTGCTCTGATCTCAGCTCCGACCCAGTCTGCTCCATCCACGGGGTCCAGAACTCATGGTTCCTTGGTTGGACCTGAGGGGGGGGGAGTCTCGGGACGCTCTTCGGCTCCTAGCTTCCCTCTTGGTGCTTCAACTCGGGTGAGCCTGACCCTTGCTATGGCTTCAGACCTTGTCCCTTCTGCTCTGAAGTCTTCCGTGGTTGGTCAAGCTTCAGAGCTGGGGGGACCAGCTTTCGAAGGTCATGCAGAGCGTGCTGGCCAGGTCCTCAGCTGCATCATACAGCACTGACACTCTACCCCCTCCAGCTTTGGTATCAGTCTCTGATCACCTCCTATCCTTGGACAGCGGAGACCCAAGGCCTCAGGATACCTCCATGAGTGGTCCCCATTTTTCTGAGGGCCCCCCCAGAGTTTTTGCCTGAGGAGCCACCCAGAAAGAACGTGCAAGAAGGAAGCACATAGACTCCCAGGAAGAGTCTCACGTTGGACACCGACCTCCAGGAATCAGAGGGGTCTCGCAAGTTGACCTCTGCGGATCTCTTCCACTGATATCCTAGAGATCTTAAAGCAGAGAGGTGACTGGCCCTCTAAATCCCCCTCTGAGGAGTCTGTGTTCCCTGAAGGCCTTTGGGGCTCAACCCTCTGCCTCCTGGGTTTCTCCAGTAGATGCCATGGTGGTGGCAGCGGCTACCAAGAAGGAACTGGCTGAGACTTCATCTACCATCCATCCCCCCTAACAAGGAGTCTAGGACCATGGACCGGTATGGGAAGCCTATTTTTTCTTCAGCGGCCTTTACTCTGAGGTCACTGAATTACTTGTCACATTTTACATGGCACCAAAGAGATCTGAAAGAGCTTGGAGATTCTCTGCAGTGGCTCAAAGTCAAAGCTCAGATGTCTACCCTAAATTCTATTGCTAAATCCTCCATGAGGCTGATCTCTTGCGCAGCCAAAGGAGTGTGAGTAGGGCAGCGAGTTCCAGAGTTTCTCAAGAGGCACTCCTGGATGCGCCTTTGTAATTTCGTGGAGGCCTTCAAGTCTACATTCACCAATGGCCCATTTGATGGTTCATTGTTGTTTGGAACCAAGGTGAAGGACACTCGCTAGGTGTGAGCAAGAGGGAAAAACTGTCTGCCGTGGGAGTCCATTTTTCCATGCCTTATAGACCTTATCCCAATGTCCAGAAGAGTGGGAAAATGTGGTTCAAGAAATCGCAGATGTTTTTTTATGACACAGTGATTCCCCCTCCAGAGGCAGGGGTGGGGGGTGGTAACTCAGGTAGATGCCGCCCTAGAGGCAGAGGAGGCCCGAATAACCAGGGAGACTGACTCCTTTCGTGGTTCTCCCTACCAGCGCTCCTGATGGGAGGCCCAACTGCACATCTCTGGAGCCAGTTGGGGGTCACATTTCACTATACCCAGAAGCCTGGCAAAACATCACCCAGGACCAGTGGGTATTAAAAATAATTTCCGGGGGATATCACATTTCCTTCTCTCATCCACCTCCATCGGTCAAAAGAATCCAAGATGTTCCACCCAAAGGGATTCCGCAGCTTCAGAGGTTCTAAAGCTGCTAGAAAAAGGAGCCATCCAGCATGTCCCCTCAGACCAGATCAGATTAGGGACTTACTCCAGATTCTTTTTGATGCCAAAAAGAACAGGGGACCCGAGACTCATCTTGGATCTCAGCAGCTTGAACCTCCACTTGAAGTCCAAGTTCCGAATGGTCACATTGCAATCTATTCTCCCATTGTTGGGAAAGAAGTGTGGATGTGCTCCATCAACCTCAAGGATGCTTACTACCATATAAAGATGGACAGGGCATCCAGAAGTCATCTACGCTTCCGGCTGGGAGTCAGTCATTTTCAATTTCGTGCCCTGCCCTTTGGTCTCACCACAACCCACAGGGTGTTAACCACATGTATGGCAGTGGTGACGGCTCACTTGAGACATCAGGGATTCCAACTGTTTCCATACCTGGACGACTGGCTCCTTTCTGCCACCACCAGGCATCTGCTACTACAGAACAGAGACGCCACTATCAAGCTGTGTCAACAATTGGGTATCACTCTAAACTGGGAAAAGTCTGCCTTATTGCCCTCGCAGCGTGTCACCTTTATAGGTGCCGAGTTAGACACCGTGCTCATGAGGGTGTTTTTACCACAAGAAAGGATTCAGGGTTTGCAACAGGTATACGCGTTGCTCCCTCTGAAAAAAGTAAAGGCAAAAATGGTTCTCAAATTGTTAGGGACGATGGCTGCAATTATGCTTGTTCCTCTTGCGAGGCTACACAGGAGGCTTCTTCAGTGGCTGGTCTTCGCCCAGTGGTCTCTACAACATCTTCCACTTTCTCATCTTATAATCACAGACAAGTGCAAGATCTCTGCTGGTGGCTTCACACCAGCAACCTCAATGCAGGAAAGCCCTTTGTCCCACCCCCTCCTGTTGCCACCGTGACCATGGATGCCTCCCAGATTGGGTGGGGGGGCATTATCTCAGCAGGACAGTCGAAGGCATGTGGCAGGAATACAAGATACATTTGCATATCTATCTTGGAGATGAGAGCAGTGCTACTAGCCTTGCAAGCACTTCAGAGCTTTCTTGCTCTCGGGACAATTGCAATCCACTCAGACAATATGTCAGTGGTATGGTATCTGAACAAACAAGGAGGAACCAAGTCGTACCCCCTTTGCAGAGAGGCCATTCGAGTGTGGCAGTGGGCAGTGTCTTCCCAATGTTTTCTTGTAGCAATGCACATTCCGGGGAAATCCAAAGTGATTGCCGACAGGTTGAGCAGAGCTATTCTGATGTCGCACGAGTGGTCCCTGAACAGTCAGGTTGCGGAGCAGGTTTTCTGCAGATGGGGTCAGCCTTGCTGCGATCTGTTTGCCAGTTCCTTTAATACCAAGTGCAGCAGCTACTTCACCCTTATCCCCGCTCAGGGGGAGTCACCCAGGGACACTCTAGTTCACGATTGGCCCTCCGATCTACTTAATGCCTTCCCGCCTGTTCCTCTGCTGACAAATGTTATTCAGAAAGCACAATCCCTGGGAAGCAGAATGATTCTGATTGCTCCACACTGACTTTGTCAAATTTGGTTCTCATTTCTCCATCCCTATCTCATGGACGACCCCTGGATTCTGGGCCCACAGCCAGATCTACTGACTCGCATATCAGGGCAGTTCCATCCCTCTCTTCAGACCCACTGGTTGACAGCCTGGCTACTCCAGTTCCATCACTAGTCAGGCTTCATCATTTTTCTCCGGAAGTGGTTCATGTTCTGTCTTCCCATAAGACTTTGACCAGAAAGATTTATTCCAGTAAATGGAAAAGATTCTCCATCTGGGCTCATGCAAGACAAAATTGATCCTTATACAGCTCCAATTTCTTCAGTTCTGGCAATTCCATGATTTTCAATCAGGGATCAGCAGCTGCAACCATTTAAGTCCAGTTGGCGGCTATTTACACTTTTCCTGTCGCTAATGAACCCAGTCTAATGGCGCATAGACTTTTTAAGGCATTCTTGAAGGGCACTGTGCTGCTTCGCCCTCCCGTCTTTCACTCGGTCATGCCTTGGGAACTAAATTTTGTGCTGCAATGTCTCACTTCATTCCCCTTTGAGCCTGCAGCTATTTGTGAATTTAAATATTTGACTTGGAAGACTATCTTTTTGGTAGCCATCACTTAAGCTAGACGTGTCTCAGAACTCCAAGCTTTGTCAATCAGACCGCCTTAATGATATTTCACAAGGACAGGGTTTCCCTCAGACCAAACCCTTCCTTTATGCCGAAGGTGGCTTTGGTTAGTAATCTCAACCAGTCCATTGAACTTCCCCTACTTTTTCCAGTGGTTTCTAATAGGGCAGAATTTAAATTTCACCAGCTGGATGTTCATACAATTGAGTTTTTATTTGCATAGAATGAAGGATCTTCGAAAATTGGATCAGCTATTTGTCTCATTTTCAGAAAATAGGATTGGGTCTCCTGTTTCCAAAGTGACCTTGTCTAGATGGAGCTCTAGTTGTATTTCCTTCATTTATGCCTCAGACGGTAAGGAGTTACCATTTAGAGTGAAAGCTCATTCTACCCGATAAATGTCTACCTCTACAGCATTTCAGGCCAGGATGTCTAATGAATATTTGTGCTGCAGCTACGTGGGCATCTCCTCACACCTTTATTACTCACTACAAATGGGATTTGATATCCAGAGGCAGATCTTCCTTTGGTGCCACAGTGCTCAGGAGTATTTTCCACTGAGCCTCCCAGGGTTCAGGTGCTGGGGACGCTGTCCCATGGATAAGAATGTAGGCGAGATTGGACTACATAACATCAAGAAGTTATGTACTCACTATAACGTTCGATGTATGTAGTCCATCTCACCTCACATTCTTACTTACACCCCACCTTCCCCCATCCTGGAGGGCCTAGAGGTTGGTTCTGGTTTCAGTACTCCTTTAATTATTGGAATGTTTTTTCCTTCTCTGTTGTGTCTGGAAGGTGAGTGATTGAGCTTGCAGCAAACAAGATCTGGGGAAAGGGAGCAGTGCAGCATATGATACCTCAGCACAGCCAGTTGAAAGACTTAGACCTAGAGTATGGCCAAGTCGAAGCTGAGGTTCGGCGCCAAACCCACAGGTAAGAATGTGAGGAGAGATGGACTACATACATCGAACATTATGGTGAGTACATAACTTGTTCCTGACACTGCTGAAAATAAGGATTTAATGCATTCTGCTGATCAGGTTGGAAAACATACTTTGCAATGTAATTCCAATGAAAAGTACTAATAAATGCAATGCACGGAATCCCCAATAAGTGCTCGCTCACCTTTGGTAGAACAATAGCAAGAATACACTCCATTCGTTAAAAACAGCTATTTATCGCCCATGACAGAACAACAATGATAGATACATCCAAACAAATAGGCGCTGTACCCAAAAACGAAAGTCCATGTAAATGAACGGTAGTTGAAAAGGCATTCAACTAGTTTGCTTGGTGCCAAACGGTTAAAAAATCCATAAAAAATGATAAACGTGAATGAGTTCACTAAGAACCAAAGTGTTCAAAATCCATAAAAATGAAGAACGTAGGTTAAGCGCTTTCACCCGATATTCGGGCTTCTTCAGAACACTGTGTACCAAGAATATACACCTTAAACATTTTGGCGCCAAAAATGTTTCAAAAAATTAAAGTGACATTGCCCTGTAAATATATTATCCTGAAGTTTGACATTGGCCCTTA